>NC_054538.1:36538466-36838674 GCF_017654505.1 Polyodon spathula | reverse complement strand
CTGGCAGTTAAAAACCATATGCACACTTGTCTACATACACAAAAAGAATGTTATACATTAAATGGCGTAACATTGATACTCCTTTCTGCTCTTATTTCTGGTTGTTTTTAACCCCTAAGCAATAATTGCTAGAGGTATTGTTGAAATTATTGTATTGTTGGAACTGTATTGTTGAAATTACTTTTTTTCACTTTATGTGGGGTGTAGTACTTCAGAGGTAATTTGTCATGGCCCAGCCCAATCTTCCAATGTTCTGAGGCTGTTCCAACTGTTGCACTGCAAGTGCAGGGTGATGCATTAGAATGCAATATTCAAACTGCAGCTGAAAAACAAAGCAATGAGTTTGAGCAAGGGAATGATGGTAAACTTTTTTTGTTAAATTAGACCTACCATATGAGTATTCCTTTTAAGTTTTCTTTGGTCCTTACATATCCATGAATGTGTTTCTGGCAGACCCAACCTCAAAAATAAAATTGTTAATGTTGCAAAATATATACTCCCACGCTTGGGGTGTTTATCTAATGTATCTTTAAGTATTACAACAGTCTATGCAGTGTGTGTTTCTCCACTGGCAGGCGCCTTTTTAAAGCTCTTTCTTCACTTTGGCAATGTTTTCATGGGGTGCAATTTGTTATCTACCCATAATGGTAAGTAGCATGTGAATCAATATTGATACCTGCATCATCAGGGATCTGTACCACATATTTCATTTTGATGTGCAGATTTTTATTATGTGAAAGTAGCTGTAATTTACTTCATGATAATACTGGATTCAGCTTCCACCAAGATAAAATGAGTAGTAGGGGTGGGGACCAACCAAGATTCGCTAAAACAAGTGCACACATTGAAGAAAGATATGACCATGTGCCAGGTAACTACTGGACCGGTGTTGATTGGTATAGTATAATGCTGGCTCCTGAGATGAGCCAATTTGCAGCCTTTCTGGCCATCAGCAGATACAATGGCAGCAATGATGACTCCAGGGATCAACCAAAGTACAACCTCCCTCGTCCCTCAGCATAGCAATGGTCTGGAATTCCATCAACACCACCCCTCATCCCCCAACCAACTCAACCCAAATAGTTTACCTCAGCCATCCATTCCTTTCCATTGATGTTCCTTCATCACTTCTGTTTTGAGGTCCCCAATCGGCCTCTTTTGTCCTTAAGCCATTAATGGAATTTACTTGTATAAGCAAATATTTTTAGTGTAAGTTAACTGCGCTTAGTCAAATTTGCTCTTACATGTAATTTTTTATTATTATTATTATTATTATTATTATTATTATTATTATTATTATTATTATTATTATAATTTATTTTGCTCTTATTTGAATTTGATCTTCTTTTCTACTGATTTTACTGTACCTTATAACTGCTCTTATCTGTAATGTGATATTGTATAATGTGATATTTTGTAATGTGATACTTTGTACTGTGATATTTTGTAACAATTGTAAGCCACCCTAGATAAGGGGCAAATACATTTTTTAACTGAATAAAACAATTAACAATCTACATTAAACAGTATAAACTCAGTTGCAAGAAGGCCAAGCTGTTTCTTGTTTTATACCATTAAAAGTGTTTTATTCCTCTGAGAAATTGGTAACTTGTCTTTATGTTTGCTTCTGAACAGGGCCCATTGCTCCCAAACAATAATGTATCTAAGCCACTGCAACCTATTCAAATATTAGATCTTTTATTGTAAATATCAGAGTAAGTTTTGCGTTTGCTGCGAATAGGGCTCATTGTTTTATATGATGCAGGGCTGACAGTGCGCAGATCGACAGTGGGGAGGAACGTAGGCAAAAAGATTTTAATTACCTTATGATTTCAGTTACTGCGAAAGCATGCCCTTGTAGTTTGTATGATTTGAATGATTTGAAACGTTTTAAAATTCCTACACTGTACTTGCGCAGATTGGGTCTTTGTCGACGGGGTATATTTCGATATATCCAAGTGTACCCTGGTTTAGATGAAGCAATCGTTTGGTACCTCAGCATGTTACAAGTGTACCCTGCTTTTCAATTTTCACGAGAAATAACAGTTGCCACTTACCGGTAATTTCCGTCTGAGACATGACATTTGCATTGTAGCTCCCAGCATTTCCACAGCCGATCAGACTAGTGTGTGTCACAGCGAATTGTTTGATTATCTCATCATGAGCGTTCAGACATATGCAGAGGCCGATATTTCTTTTTATTTATTTGCATTTTTATAGTGCTTTTTATACAGAAGTATCTCAAAGCACTGTACAGTACATAGTAATAAATAAATAAATAAATGCAGCAATATAAAAGTTACATTAAAACTTAGTAAGTCAAGAAATCCATTTTATAGGGCTGTCAAACGATTAAAATAATTAATCGCGATTAATCGCATGTTTTTCTGTAGTTAATCGCGATTAATCACAATTTTTGAGCATGCTCAAATTTGGCCCTAAATAAACAATTTTCCATTTAAAAAGCAGTGCATTATGTTAAAGGCATACTGTGTTTTATTGCAAGGGGTAGAAATAAAAAATAATCTGTATCAGAACATTTTAAAGCATTTATTTTAGAACCAAAGTTCCCTGTAATTTACAGCTTTTCATGCCCCCAATGTTAAAGTAGGCCTACTTCCTTTGAGCGATGTTTTCGAAGTTAGAACACAAGTGTGCTTGCACTCTCTCTCTCTCTCTCTCTCTCTCTCTCTCTCTCTCTGTGGCTCTCCATGGTAATTCATTTGTTGAGTCGTTCGATGCAATCCAAATGATGTCCCTCAGGCAGTCATCTTCTACAATGTTAATTGGTCTGCAAGCTGCAGCTATCCACTTCGCTACTGCGTTTGTTAGCTTGCTGCTAGTTGACTTATCCATTTGCCTCCTGCGCGCAAATTCTAAAAGAGTAGGCTGCTGCTGTCCTGCATTCCTAGCCCTCTCATTACTGCTTCCGGCATCAGCTCTGTGTTTTGCTTGTAAATGACACTTCAGACTCAATGTACTTCGGTGATACACAAATTCACAAATGGATCTGCAGCCGTTCAAAGCGCTGCTGACAAACTCAGACAGTACAACCAAACGACCAAACAACTAGCAATTGATTTTTGCCATGCTGTCCGTGCACTGTTTCTGAAACAAATAGGTGCTACTTGTACAGTCTACGAGATTGTGAAACAGCAATTAAAGCTATTGGAGGAATGCTACATGGAATGGCCAGTGTATTTGGGGATTGCCAAAGACAGGCCTACATTTAGAGAGGATCCCTCTGCTTCTGGAAGGCTGTAGAAGACCTCTTGTCCAGTTTGTGACTGTGAATTCAGCTGATGTGGAGAGAAGTTTCAGCAAACTTGGGGTTCTTTTCTGTGCTCAACGCCAACGTCTAAAAGACGAAAATGTGGCTTGAATGCTGCAGCTCTACTTCAATAGCAACCACAGTGTTGACGACTAAAGTATGGATGAACTATAAATGCCATTTTTGCTTTGTGTGTGTGTGTGTGTGTGTTTCTGTTTATATGAAAACCAGGCAAATTATTATTTTTTTTTGAATACTATTTGCTGTAGCCTAACTATAAATTACAGGAGACCTACACTGAAATATTAAAATGATGTAGCCTATGTTTTTTTTTTTTTTTTTTTAATTAGGCTAATTGATGGTTCTCTATAGGCTCCGACCTTAATTAAAAATGGTTAACTTCTGAATAAAAAACGTTTTGTTTAACTCAGTTTATTGTGTTTGTGTATATTCTGGTTAGGAATACTTAATTTTAACATTATATTTTAATGGCGGAAGAACACATATTTTCTGTTTTTTTATCAGAGAATTTTGACTTCTTTATCACGGAAAACAAGGAACCCTGCTGATAACGAATCTAAGAGTATTTCAACAAATAAAACAATCTGATCTTGCAAGCACATTGTCTCTCGCTATAGCACTTCCGCTACCCTATGCAGGTCTGACAAATGTTGTAACAAAGGAGTGTCGAAAACATAACACAAAAATGAGATTTGAAACCAGGGTACATCTGCACCATGCCGAGTTACCAAACAATAACTAAACCAGGGTACCTGTTGATATATCCGAATGAATATTGGTCGACAAAGGCCCAATCTGCTGTACTTGGTTTGATTGAATGAGTAGTACACTCAATATGAAAGCTGAAAGTTAAGCCTACTTAACTAAAGTAAATACAGGTGTACAATATAAACCCATTCATGGCCTTGCAGGAACATTATCTGCTAAAAAAAAATAAAAATAATAACACTCTGATTTTCTCTTACTTTTTTCAATGAATATAATTGAATACGGAATAAAACATACTAAATTAACAACTACCTAGTCTGTATTTCACAATGTATTTTTCGATAGTTTCCACTTAACAGTCCCCCAGCTTCTTTCAGCCACTCCTTTGAAAGCTGCTAACATTAGCTATTGTAATACAGTGTGGACCATGTGGCAAATCAAAGTGCATGTAAGGTGCCTTTTATTGTGGTTTTCTATCAATGTGGCCTTTCTGGCAACCTTCTGAATGTCTTTCCATTCTTTCCAGTTTAAAGGCAATACCTTAACGAATCATAGAATAACAGTGTGTGAACAAAAGTGGATGTGCAAGCTATAAAGCTCATCCCCTCTATAATATAAGAAATTTCATTGCTTATTTAGTTCACAGTGTATTTTTAAAGCGATCATCATGTTGTGGCTATGTTTTTGAAAATGTGGTAGTGATCTTTGTTGATGTAAAGCCAAAGCATTAGTCAGCAAAACAGCAAAAACATGTACCATATTACATTAAAATCTGTTGCATGAGTGCTGTTACACTTAATTGACTTTCTGATTGCTGATTACAAAGTGTTGTGACAAAACAGTATTATAACTGTAATGCATCATATAAAAAAAGCACTTTGGGTAATAAGAAAAATACAAAAACATTTATGAACTTGAAGTGTGATGAAAACAGTGAAATAGGACCCGGCATGTTTCTGTAAGAAATACTGTGGTATTACCTTTCAATGCAATGGGTTTTTTTTTTTTTTTTTTTGTTTGTTTGTTTGTTTTTTTGCTGTTTATTACTAATGCTTATTTCAGTATATTAGTAATACTTTAATATCTCTTTCAAAGAAAATAATGTATATTCAGTCGTTTGAAGAACAATGAGAAAATACAACAACAACAAAAAAAAGGATCCAGGGCAAAAATCAATTAACCATTGTGTGAATTTATTATTTTGTTTGTACTGCTGAAAAAAAGTGAAATATAATTTATGCAAGTCTAAATATAGGTTCATAACATGCATATTTCAATAAATAAAGACAGCAATTATTTGTTATTGATAATACAGTTTAATGCCTAAAATGTATATATTGGTTAATATATTCTTATGTGTTATTTTATTCAATAACTTTTTTTTACAATATTCAGTGAATAGGTGAAATAAATCTCAAAGTGCTGGTTATTGTCTATTACTCTTCTATTGATCTGAGTAAAATTATGTAATAAGGAACATTCAAGTTAGTATATGCCTGGAGAGAAAAAAAAAAATCAATATTGAAATAAGAATTTTTGTTGTAAATGCCCTATTGCCAGGAAACAGATCTTAATCAAAATCCTGTCACTTCACAGATTAAGACCCCCCCCCAAAATGTGAAACATAGACTGTAGAAAACAAAACCAGAGCCATCCTATAGTGGCTGTGCCTACCCCAGTCCAGGACCACCATCTCAATCCTCCTCATCCAAGAGGTTTAGAACAGAACAAAAGGGCCGGGAAACAGACACAATTCTTTCTGAGAGTAATAAAATAACTGGAACGTCTCCAACTAGCAAGCACTTCCAAGATTTCTGCTACTACTGCAAATACATTGTTCCTTAGTATTTTTATACTTTTGTAATTGTATTATTCCTCTAAAAAAAATCTTACTTTGCAAATAAAGCTGTATTAAAAGATAATCGCTTCAAATGTAGTTATATTAAAAAGATATCTGTATTGAAAATACTGTTTAAAAAAAATTAAAACAGATACTTTGGGATTCCAATTGGGTAATAGTCATCAGTTATTCAGGCAGCTAATCTTGTCACTACTCCACATATGCCCCCCCTTGTGCGCAGCACACATGGCCTCAATAGGCCACCTTCCCCCTTAGTCCCTAAAGTCCCGGTTCACAGTCCTGGCCCAGGAACAGGGGCAGCAATGGGCCAAGGATGGCAGCCATGGTGGGAGGTCCTCCTCCCACCCCAACATCTGTAGTGGCCAAGGCAATCCTGGCAACTGTCTGGCTATCTGTGGGAGTGGTCTCCTGACCTCCCGGCCAGCAGCGGCCCCAGGCAAAGCAGTTCCGGCGACCTCAGGAGAAACAGAGCCGGCGACCCCAGGCGACGGCAGCAGCAGCGGACCCATGGGAGGAGACGGCAGCAGCAGCGGACCCTCGGTAGGCGACGGCAGCAGCAGCGGACCCTCGGGAGGAGAAGACAGCAGCAGCGGACCCTCGGTAGGCGACGGCAGCAGCAGCGGACCCTCGGGAGGCGACGGCAGCAGCAGCGGACCCTCGGGAGGCGACGGCAGCAGCAGCGGACCCACGGGAGGAGACGGCAGCAGCAGCGGACCCTCGGGAGGCGACGGCAGCAGCAGCGGACCCTCGGGAGGCGACGGCAGCAGCAGCGGACCCTCGGGAGGCGACGGCAGCAGCAGCGGACCCTCGGGAGGCGACGGCAGCAGCAGCGGACCCTCGGGAGGCGACGGCAGCAGCAGCGGACCCTCAAGAGGCGACGGCAGCAGCAGCAGACCTTCGGGAGGCGACGGCAGCAGCAGCGGACCCTCGGGAGGCGACGGCAGCAGCAGCGGACCCTCGGGAGGCGACGGCAGCAGCAGCGGACTCGTGGGAGGCGAACTCGGGAGGTGAGCCCCTGGCCATAGAGGCAGCAGCGGGATCTCCACTTCTCCCTCGTATCCTGTAACTGGTAGCTCCCCAGGCGATGCGGAGCAGCAAGCCACCCCAGGCGATGTGGAGCAGCAGGCAACCCCAGGTGATGCGATGCAGTGGAGATGGAACCAGCAGGAATTCAATTCATATATAATAAAAATATAGGGGCAGGACACTCCGCCACAGCAGGTAAATAGCGCTTACCCACTTTGAATTTGGGTAATATATCACTTACCCACTTCTCATATACGGAATACAGAATACAGAGAGCTCCCCTGTTGAGGACATAACCATAGCGATATAGCTCCGATTATATATATATATATATATGTGGGCATATATTACTTATATACGGGTATAGATATACAGGAATATAGATATAATTATATATATACATTATATATATAATATATCAAATATAGTATATATAGATATATATATATATATATATCAGATAGATATAGATATACTTATATTTTTTTTTGCTTATATATATATGGTATATATATATATATATATATATATATATATATATATATATATATATATATATATATATATATCTATATATATATATATAAAATAAGTAAATAAACATATATATATATAATGCCCTATATATAAAAAGTGCAAAAAGTACAATAAACGATCTGTTTTTTCCTCATTGGTTGTTGCCGATCCAGATTGCAGACATGAAAAGAGGTAGTCTTGGTAATTCAGAAAGGATTACCATTAAATTGACCTTATTAATCACTACCTGCCTAAGTAAAAAAAAAAAAAAAAACGGCTGTGTTTTAAAAAAGCGCCATAAATGTTTCAACGTTATCAGTATCTAATCTTGAATTCCGAAGACTTTCTTTCAAACTTTGCATATGATTCGTATCAAATTAGCTTCATACAGGGCTTATTATTATTGTTTGGTACTGAAAACATGCGTACATTTCAAACTTTGCATATATTTCGTATCAAATTAGCTTCATACAGGGCTTATTTGTATCCGACTATTTCATCTATAACAAAAACACTGTCAGTGTAAAAAAACAAGTTCGAAAAATGCAACAGCTGTTTAAAGTGGTCATATCGAACACAAAAGCCCAAGTTAGGAGAAGCAATTGGGGCAGCCTTGTCAAACATCAAGCAAATAAGCACAATTTGAAAGGTGCTGGGGCCCAACATTGAAGGGTCTAAGGCAACTGGGAATAAATAGCAGTTGGAGGCTGGTTAGTTAGTTTACAAAATTATAGAGTGGACAGAACATTTTAAGCATACCTGCAATTAACACTACCTTTAGTAATGTATACAAACTACAGTAGCAAGCCAAAAATAGCTGCTGTCTGATGAATTAGTATACAAAAGGTTAAAAAGAATGTTGTAAATGTTCACCTTTTATGTTTTTAAAATTAAGTAAATATACAGTATGCTGATGATAGAGTCTCACAACTACCACAATATCTAATCTATTAGCAGTTTCCAGAACATGTTATGATTTCACATTTCAGTGTTTGAATAATCCAAATGCTCTGTCTCATTGTTAAATCCTTGTAGAGGAACATAACTCATGGCGCTGTAATGCTCTTCATTGTTGGTGGAATTAGGAAGCGCTTTGCAATCTGCACACAAGGTATGCAAGAAGGACAATGAGTCAGTCATTGGTTAACTTCTGAGCACTTCACAGGTGGAATGCTACGCATGCAATTTACTTCAATGCTTATTTACCTTATCCTGGGGTCAGTGCAGAGTTAAAAGTGTCAGTGAATGAGAAGTGATATCTTCAAGGAAAAAGAGTGGTTACTCTATTTAACCCCTTCTCTGCTGAGGCCCTTATGACACACTGTGCTACAAGAATTTGGGGAGTCAGCTGTTTTACACCAAAATTACTATATGCTCCCTTTCAGATATCCCAGGCATATATATATATATATATATATATATATATATATATATATATATATATATATATATTATATACACACTCACACTCTGAAGTTTTCATTGGTGCCAAGTTTTTGTGGATTTTTGTTCATGTGACCACAAAATACAGATATTATTATAAACAAAATCCTATTTTTTTTATAACATTTATTTCACCTACATCACATTTAGTCCCTAACATACTAATGTTTGATGTAAGACTGTGGAAACTTTTAAGCTTCTGGATTTGCCTATGTCTGTACATGTGTGCATCTTTTCACTGGTTTTGGTGGTTCTACGTGCTATACAGTCTAGACGTACACCAGGCCACTTTTACTTTTCCACTTCGAATTATGCAGCCCGTGGTGTATATTAGAGGTCTTCACAGGTCCAAATTAACCAACCTGACCTGACTGCGAACCAAAAATTATTTATCTGACTCGGCCCGGCCAGAAAAAACAGTGGAACCCTTTCCTTTCCCCAGCTTAGTATATACTAGATACAGTATTAAAGCAGTGTTTTTATCCAGTCAAACTGGAAATCTGGATGAACCACAGACAGTGTTTATTCCATCATGAACCTACACAGAGGACAGTAAAATAAAATATTCAATGTTTGTGTAAAAGATACATTGATAAATAAATTACTTGAAAATCTAATTAACTGAAGTACGATCTCGTGAATGCGGGATTTTATTACAAACTTAACACAAGAGCAAATGGAATTGACATGTAAAATTTTTTTTTGCTAAACTTGTTTTCCTTCTTTGTCCACAATAACAACAAATGATTCCCACAGCACAGACTTGAATTTTTCTTTCACGTTCTTCATAAACAAATCTATTACTCAAACTTTTAAGAATGATCTAAAAGAAACCCCTTCGATACGGGTCACATGTCTGCTGCTGTGTATAATTACAGGCTCGTGGTGGCCTATGCTTCAGCTTCAAAAGCTTCAAAATACATCATCGCTGAATACGTCATATCCCTATCACGTGACAAGTGAAAAATAAGGCTGGAATCAATTTCGCTTTGCTCACTCCTTGTGTTGTGAAACAAAGAAGTGTAATGCTTCAAGAATTTAAAGTACATAAAATTACAGTACATTAAAATTCCATGACTTTTATATCTATGGTTATACTTTACAATGAAACAACAATCACTGTAAATATCTTGTTTATATCTTTTATGCAACCATCCCAAACGAGTACGCCCCTATGTCTTTTTTTTTTTTATACTTGGCAAATTTCAAAATTTCATTATTATTATTATTTAGCTGATGCCTTATCCAAGGCAACTTACAAGTGTAAAGTGTAATACAAGTTTGTATGTAATAAGTAATGTACACAAAAAGTACAAGTTATAAACAAATACAACATGAATCAGTGCAAAGATAGGCTGCGGCTTCTACCAACATTTTTCATTAACGTAAGCTGAAGTAGATTTACAAGTACGTAACCCTTACTGAAATGTTAAATCCAAAATGAAGACAAAAGACTCCCTGGCCAATGAGGATTGATGTTGTGCACCACAGGTCCCCCCGCCCCCCTCCAAGATTTGGAAAGTAGAAAGCTGATGTTGACTTTATTTCTGTCTGTAAATGGCACATCTATTGAGCCACAACCCTGTGACGTACTTTGAAGCTGCGCACGCATTTATCCACCACAGCGAAGCCACCACAGGGCACCATGAGCAAGGTGTCCGAGCCTGCAATTATACTAATCTCCTGCTCTCTGCAGGGAAGCCAATCCATGCAACAGGAATTATAACCAATGATTTTTAGTATCAAAGAAAGCCTCTTTAATACTAATCGACAGTTTGTGTTTATCTGAGTGTTGCGTGACAATTTTGCAGCCGAAAACCTGTTTGGTTCAGGTAGGGTCTCAGGTCCTAGGGTCCGGGTAGACCCGTGAAGACCTCTAGTGCAGTGCAGTGCAGGAACCGCCTGCAGTCTTTAAAAATTACTGCGGACCACTTTAAGGACCAGGCCATTTTCATCTGTCTTTTTTCTGTTTAGATATGTCCATATAACTTTTTAACTTAAGGGTTCCATGTAAAAGTAACAATAGGTCATTTTTTTAACACATTTTATAATTGTATGGTGTATGTATGTGTATATATATATATATATATATATATCCCAAAGTAAACCCATTCCCAAAGCAAACTGCTGCACAAAAACATAACAATTAAAACTACGGCGGTAACAAGATTTTTCAATGCGTGGATGAATTTCAGACAAGGACACTTGGAGTGTCTTTCCAATACTCAGCCAGTTTTGGTATTTAGGTTTAGTTGCAGTCATTGCTGAAAATCCACTTTCGGAAAGGTAAGTAGAATGAAATGGGAGTAAGGTTTTGACTGCCTGTTCACTGAGTTGTGGGCATTCTGTATTTACTTTGATCCAGAAAACAGGTAGAGTAAGTTTTTGAAATTGTAAGTTCTGACCCTCATCACTTGACAATTCCAGAAGCTTGCCTCCAATAGCAACAAGGATGTCTCTGCGTCTAGAGATGAGAATGGGTCATGCACCCATTGCTTTCCTTTCCATGGATCACAGTCGGAGGGCAAATACTCTTCGAATTTTTGGAAAGTTAATTTTAGATGGGATGAAATCATTTGCGCAGGAGAGTAACATACTTAGGAACACTACATAGGCGTTGTGCAAAGAAAACTCGACCATGTACATCGCAAGCTTCTTATACCATGCCATACGGATGCAGCATCTGGTCTGCCCTATCTACGCCTCCTGTGTATTTATTAGAGTGCAGGACACTCAACCTTGCACAGGAACTGCTACAGTAGCCTAATTGTGGATAGTGTCTGTGTATTGAACTGCCAGCAGTTCCTGGTTTCGCCACACCTCTTTTTGTTGGCTACCAAGACTGGCATGTTCCCATGCTGTGCCAGATATTGCATACAATCTTTTTTGGGTTACCAAATGTTCCAAAAATTAATCAGTGATAAACTGGAAAAAGTGAATTGAGATAAGCCCAGTTGGATTCACAGTGCTACCAGGTTTCCCAGAAAAGGGGGTATTTGAGGCTGGAGGATGCTAGGAGGGATCCAGTGGTAGAACGGCTGAGATTAGATGCTTCTGAAGAGATGAAAACAGATTGGTAATTTAAAGCAGTCTCAGTTTGACATGGAGGGATGGTCAGATTGGCTGGTATCAGATCTTCGTCAGATCGGCTTTGGGTAAGGTGAATTTTCTGCATCACGATGGGGTCAGTCACAAGACAACCCCAACCCAAGCCAAACACAAAAAGATTTCTGTGTTCTAAAAATCTCAATTAACCCTAAACCGATGGGGTAGTATTTCATGTGTATGTTTAAGTAATTATTTTATTTTGAGCATACTATAAAAGAGAGCTTCCAGCTCCATTAGAGAGGGATCACCATGGAGCTGGTTTATGAAGTGAAGTGCTGTGTACAAAGAAATGTATTGTGTAAAGTTACACTTGTGTGTGAAAAGTGTTTGTGTTTGTCACTTGTAAATGACTTAGCAATCCAGTTTGATACTTAGGGACTGTTTAAAGTGCAGTTAGGCTCTACATTTGAGCTAGGCTTTTGTTTTGTTTATTTTTATTTTAAAGTGCAGTTAGGCTCTACATTTGAGCTAGGCTTTTGTTTTGTTTATTTTTGTTTTGTAAAAGTAGAAGTGCACGAAAGTCCTTCACCATGCAATTCTTGTCTCTTGGTCCATGTTTTAAAGGGCAAATGAGTCGAGTACAGAAAGGCTATGTTACTCTCTCTCTCTCTCTCTCTCTCTCTCTCTCTCTCTCTCTCTCTCTATATATATATATATATATATATATATATATATATATATATATATATATATATATATATATATATATATATACTACTCTATCTATATATATATATATATATATATATATATATATATATATATATATATATATATATATATGCCAACAGTGTTAATTAATCACAATTAACTTCTGCTATTTCAAACTCATTCATTTCTTAAGTTTGTTTTGATTATTTCTTGACTTACTTTTTTTAAAATTATTTTGTATTAATACACCTGACATTTATCAGCATCTAGTTTGTGTGTATGCTGCACCGATTGCTTCCTGACTGGTAACAGAGAGGCGGTGAAGTCTGATGTGGAGCAGTGATATGTGATGCAACAAAAGAATTATATCGAACATAGCGTCACCTGTTCTATACACAATATTCTTCTCATTAGTGAAATTCAACTGCTATTGCAGGTACTTTTTTTTTTTTTTTAATACATACGTACATATTTCCATATCGGTGAATAAAAGTTTTTGGTATATTAATGCTGACAGTCCTGGAACCTGAAAACTTAGCAATTCATCTCAACCTGACAAATACTGTGTCGCCAAAATAAATAATATAGTCATCAGGGCCATATCCAGCCATGAAAAATGACCAAGGAACTTGCCCGTGCCCTCTGCCACTAAAGTTTTTATAATGGAAGAAAAAAGATATGAGGACATTATTAATATATGTTGTTTATTTAAATACAAAGGTTAGGTAACAGGTTTTTTTTTTCTGCGTAATCTACTATTCTAGAATTGTGAGTACCTGAGTCTAAATTTGCAGGACCTGTGTGGTTTTATACAGTGCAAGTGTCCATCATGCACTGGCTGAAATAAAGAAGTATCCCACTTACTTCAAATGCTTCTAAAGACACCAGAACGGATATTTAGGGTTTGTGGTTTTCGGATTTTATATTTGAGCTCTGTATGCACAACGACAAATGGAATGCATTTTCTTTGCGGCAAAGCAACGTGCAAAAGGGCCTAAATAAATAATTATTAGTATGATTTTAACCTGAGGCCCGAGCTGGCTACAGCCTTGGTAATGTATAATAATGTACACAAAAATATTTTTACTCAGGCCATACAAGAAACAGTAATGCACCTGGGGCCTCATTAGAAAAAGCAGGCATGCGTGCTATTGTAACCAAGGAGAGTACAGACCCAAAACACAAACAATTGATTGAAAGTTTGCAGGTTCTGCAAAGTAAATCTCCAAATGTAAAGCCCACTGGACAAATAAGTGGCCCTTCATTGTCCCAGTAGCAGACATTTTTTTGTACCTTGTGTCGCCGGGAGCTGTCCTGTGGCCATCAAGGGGAAAAAGATGGTACTCGTCACCTAGGAATTGAAACACACCAAGCAAATAGCAGACCAGGGTCGTCGCAGCAACAAATTCCTTTTGTACTAGTTTCAAATCCCCTCACTGATAAATTAAGTATGTTTAAAAATAATAATACATATAATTATTACTATTTGAAATAGTCATAGTTAAATGTATAATATGAATAATATGCATGTGGAAATATTATTATGGTACATTAAGTGTTTCATATGCAATATTAAGCAGTATACATTTTAAAATAAACTATTACAAGGACCAGAGATGAGAGGACCTGCCTTAAACAACGACATAGCACACCAGCTGGAAAGTCTCATTCTTTGGCCTGATAATCTCACTCTTTGGGGCTGGACATATCACTCTTTGGGATTGTCAACCCTTGGCAAATGCAAGCCAGGAAAACAAAATGAAACAGTGCAATGCCTATGGTCTGTCTAATGACTACAATTACTTTGTATAAAATAATAATTACTATAAACAATGGTATATATATATATATATATATATATCTATATATATATATATATATCAATATATCTAATTATATACGATCTATTCTACAGCGTCTGGAAAAAATTAAGAGACCACTGCAAATTTTTCTTAAATCAGCATCTCTACATGTATGGCAGCCATTCCATTCCAGTGTCTGTTGAATTCCAACACAGGCACACCTCATTCTACTGAATGAGGTACTGATTAGGGGATCACCTGAACCAAATCTTACTTAATGAAGAAAAGTATAAAAACCACTCCTGTGGTCATCATTATCCTCTTGCAATAGGACCAGCTGGATGGCAAAACAGTGCTAGTAGTACCTCAAAAGTAATTGGAATAAAAAAATAACTATTGACCATGCCCAAAGAGTTGAAAAGGAAAGTTTTGAGTGAAGAAAAGAAGGGTTCAATTCTGGCTTTACTGGCAGAGGGATACAGTGAGCGTCGGGTTGCTTCCATCCTTAAAATTTAAAAGATGGTGGTTCATCAGAACAAGGAAAAGCAGCACACAATGAGGACAACAAAGCTACAGACCGGCAGAGGGCGAAAACGACTCTCCACTGACTGGGATGACCACCAACTCATTCGAATGTCACTCAGCAACCGTAAGATGACATCAAGTGACCTACAAAAAGAATGGCAAACGGCAGCTGGGGTGAAGTGCACGGCGAGGACAGTTTGAAACAGGCTCCTAGGGGCAGGGCTGAAGTCGTGCAAAGCTAGAAAAAAGCCCTTCATCAATGAGAAGCAAAGAAGAGCCAGGCTGAGGTTTGCAAAAGACCATAAGGATTGGACCATAGAGGACTGGAGTAAGGTCATCTTCTCTGATGAGTCCAATTTTCAGCTTTGCCCAACACCTGGTCGTCTAATGGTTAGACGGAGACCTGGAGAGGCCTACAAGCCACAGTGTCTCGCACCCACTGTGAAACATGGTGCAGGATCGGTGATGATCTGGGGGTGCTTCAGCAAGGCTAGAATCGGGCAGATTTGTCTTTGTGAAGGACGCATGAATCAAGCCAAGTACAAGGTTGTCCTGGAAGAAAACTTGCTTCCTTCTGCTCTGACAATGTTCCCCAACTCTGAGGATTGGTTTTTCCAGCAGGACAATGCTCCATGCCACACAGCCAGGTCAATCAATGTGTGAATTTTTGCGCCAGGAGTGGCATAAAGTCACTCCACATCACTGGTGGAGAGCATGCCAAGATGCATGAAAGCTGTGATTGAAAATCAGGGTTATTCCACCAAATATTGATTTCTGAACTCTTCCTAAGTTAAAACATTAGTATTGTGTTGTTTAAAAATGAATATGAACTTATTTTCTTTGCATTATTTGAGGTCTGACAACACTGCATCTTTTTTGTTATTTTGACCAGTTGTCATTTTCTGCAAGTAAATGCTCTAAATGACAATATTTTTATTTGGAATTTGGGAGAAATGTTGTCAGTAGTTTATTGAATAAAACAAAAATGTTAATTTTACCCAAACACATACCTATAAATAGTAAAACCAGAGAAACTGATAATTTTGCAGTGGTCTCTTAATTTTTTCCAGAGCTGTATATATATATATATATATATATATATATATATATATATATATATATATATATATATATATATATATATATATATATATATACACTGCTGTGCAAAAGTCTTAGACATGTTGCATTTTCCTACTCTGATGCACTATGAGCATCAATAATTTACTCAAAGTCTTCTACTATTATAACAACCATGACTTGCATAAAGAAAGAAAAACACTGAGTGGAATAGGTCACATCACTTGATTTTCAAGGTGTGGTATCTGAAGCATAATCAGGGAAACATCATCTGTAATTGACAAACCCAGGACTGGAAGACCCAAAAAGCTGTCTAACATGGATGAGCAATACTTGAAGATAATGTCCTTAAAGAACAGAAAGAAGACAAGCGTTGAATTGACAACAGAACTGGCAGAAGGCACATGTGTCGTTGTCCATCCATCAACAGTCCAAAGCAGCTTTGACCGTTGTTCCTTAGTCCAATTTCTATGTCCTTGTACATATTGTAGCCTTTTAGTCTTGTTCCCCTTTCTTAACAGTGGTATTCTTACTACAACACATCCTTTAAGTCCTGATTTCAAGAGTGACCTTTGTACCGTTGATTTGATGGCAAACGACACCTTTATCCAAGGTGACTTACAGGTGTTACAGGGAAGTACTGTACAGGGTTACAATGCAAGACTAATATTTAAATAGACTACAGTTTACAGTAAGTGCAAATAAAATACTAAAATACAATATGAACTATGATGCAACAGTCATAGTAGGGGTAGATCAAGAGATCGGCAAGTGCAGTCTAAACAGGTTTTACCCCAATTCAACTGTGTCAGGAAGGTGAGTGTATGGAAGGAGTGAATGTCCAGTCAGAAGTACAATTCCAAAAACAAGGGCTCTTTAATTATATTCCGACCCCTAACCAGCAATGGTACAAGGTGTGCACATATCCAGGGTTGCAGTCCAAAAATAAACAGTTCAAAACACACAATAAACAATATTTCCAATTCTTGTAATCCACCCGTGCTGGTGATGTGCAGGAGAAAGTGAATCAGAGGATCGTGTTGGCTCCGTGACTTTAGCTCCCATTCTCGTCTTAGGCTGCAACACAGGCAAAACAAAAACACATAGCGTCTGACTACATTAATGTCAGCAAAAGGGGCCGTACTCACGTAGCTGCATCCCTTTGTACTGCAAAACTCCTCCCTGTAATCAGTGTGGAGCCGGGCTCTATCCAATTGCCACCCGCACCACAGCTGATCACAATGGTGTTTAGGGATGGGACAGTATAAAATGTGTTAACATGTATAAAACATGTTATTGGATTTACATTACGACATTGTACAAGTAAGCTTCCAATGATTATTACACATGTGGAGTTTGGAGGGAGGGGGGAATCACTTAACTAAGAAAATTGGAATACTGTTACAACTTATTTAAACAAAACTACGTTGATAATAACTAGGCTATCCTGCTGCAGTTGGTCATGTTCTTATATCGCAGATTTCCGCAGTACTGCACAGTGCTGCTCAGACATGCGCTGTAGACGTCACTTTGAAATGTTACTGCGGGAGGCTGGGTGTGGCTGTGAACCAAAGGGACAATGCAAAGATCACAAGTCACCTGCTAATCGTAATGCAAATAACCACTAAAACCACTGGTGCCACCTTGTTAGCTGAGGCGAACAACATTTTATCATTATACAATGAAGCCATGAACAGCCTTATCAATGCTATATTAAATAAATAAATCAATTACTTATTTAAAGAAACATAATGTGCTAAATTCATGTTAAGTGATTTATAATTTTACAATAAAGTCAATGTTAATCTATTACATTGAATTGACTGTTGATAATCCAGACAAATGTAAATATAGCACATGGAAAATGTGTGCTCAGCTGCAAGGTTTGGAGAAGGTGTTTCTCTAAAATCTGCGTGTGACGTCAGAAAGACAGCAGCCAAGAGCAGCCAGCGCAGCAAGCTCTGGGTAACAGAACGCAGCCTTTGAAACGTGTATTCTGTGTCGTTGACAGTTTCCTTCCAAACCATTATCAAAATGCAGTATCAGTTCACAAAAAGATCTTCCTCAGACACTTTGCTAAGGCTGCAAGTACCATCGCTTGATTTAGAAGATGCGTGTTTGCAGTTGAAAAATGTGTTAACCGTTGTATAAAGGAATTACGATAATTGTGGTGGAGAATAAAAGGAACGGTATTAATATTGTAATGTACCTAAACTGCAGTAAACCAAAAAAACAGTATACCAACCCACCCCTAATGGTGTTGTTTCGCAGTCTTATAGCTATGCCCTTTCCCCAAGATGGTTGACTTCTGGTTTCGTCCCACCACCAAGTTGATCCATCTCGGAGAAGGTATACCACCAACCTTACCCAGCGCCCTTCCTGGTCAAAAGGTAAATGAGAAGATTATTTCTCTCCCTGTCACAGGCTGTTAAACGCATTTTCTCTACTAGTCAACAGAGAAAAGAAAACAATAACCCATCATAGTTTAATCTAATAAACTTAACTGTTACACACTGTCAGTGTATGCTTAAAAATGCACTGTACAACATGAATATAGCATTTAGATTTGAAAACCACGTATACTTTGCCTAAAATAGCTTCTAAAACAAGGCAGGATAAAGGCAGACACAAAATCAAGCACATCCTATCGACTTAGTTTGCTCAACTTAAATAAATGACCAACAAAATAATTATGTACCAACTGTACAGGCAAAAAGAGAGTGAAGAGTTTGCCTGCACTGGGGAAAATATGGGCATATGGGCACGCAGTGTCTTCTGGGAGTAGTAGTTTATCTGGTTTATTCTGAAAGATGTTTCCAATCAGCAGAAATGCAGAGGAAAACTACAACTCCTGTCATCCATATATATCAACAACACTGACTTAGCTCTTTAACTTTGGTTTAATGGGACTAAACAATCAAGTGACTTTCTTCGCTATCGAGCAACAATGCAGTTTATTTTTTGTCTATCGTCCCAGATGTTTTCTACATTTTCCTTGTTATGATGGATTTAGTTTTTTTTCTGGTCAAAAAATCCTTCAACTTCACTCATAATAGCACATACACAGTAAAAAGCAGTGCTTCAGCAAGGGACGGGAGGGTTTGAGTTGCAACTCCAATAAAACCAGGGATCAGACTACGTCAAGTGCCATTGCTAGTACTGTACTTGTTGTGGTTATAGCAGATAGGAGTTTGTAAAGGAGGCTTGTCTCCTCTGATGAAAAAAAACTCTCTGCACCAGTGGCGACACCAGGGGGAGGCCAGGGGTGGTGGGCACCACCCCTGAAATTTGTCTGCCTCCCAACCCGCCTCCCCTAAAATATCAACTAAAAACTACATCTCCCAGAATACCATGTCTTCAGTTACTAGGCCGCTGGTGTGCCGCTATGGTTGCTCAAGTGAGCTTCAAAATTTCAGAAGCCAACAGTATAACAAGTCACTGCTACTGATAAGTAAACAAGCTGTATGCAGTAAATAAACTTAATAAAAATGATAAAAAAAAAATATATTAAAGCCTGTTGAAATGTCATAAAATGTGACAAAGAACTCTAAACTCATCAACACAACGTGCCCGCAATGCAGGACCAACCGTGTTACGCTTTGCGTGGTCATCAATGGCAACTCGAGTCAGCACACTGGGAGTGATTTTTGACTGTGAAGAAATACAATGTTAATGCAAAAAAACTGTGTTATACTAATATTTCTACACATGCTCTGTAAATATGGATACATGTGTGAAGAAAAGAGCTCATAAAGAATCTACCTTTGCTTTGAATGCTGCTGAATTAACAAAAATTCAACAGAAGAAACCAAAGCTGGTAAATAGGCAGAAGTGACAGCTACTTCTTATATGGATTTTCGTGGACTGATGATGCCTCTTGCCCTCTGCCAGAATGTCTTATGGTAGCAAGTAAGTAAAAGTGCCATTTCAGGAACAAACACCCATCACTCACTGGCAAAGACATAAATGACTTAAAACGCATGAAAGGACTGAACTTGAAGCAAAATCAACGAATTATGGACTGTGAAGGTCTCGGATAAAGCACAGGAAGCAAGTTACTTAGTTGCTGAGCTTATTGCACAATCAAAGAAGCCACATACTATTGCCGAGACCCTAAAAAAAGAAATTTGTCAGTCATGTTAGGAGCTGATGTAGTCAAAGAAATAGCCAAGGTTCCTCTCTCAGATAGCACAATCAGCCGGCATATTGATGACATGTCAGCTGATATTGAGTTGATGCTTCGAGAGAAATGGAAAACAAGTGGTAAGTTTGCCCTGCAGATTAACGATTCTACAGATATTAGCGGACACTGCCAACTCATAACCAATGTCAGGTATGTTGATGAAGATTCAATCAAGGAGAATTTCTTCTTCTGTAAAGAATTGCCAGATCACAACCGGAGAGGAAATCTTTCACGTCACAAATGCTTACCTTACCAAGGAAAGTAATCTTCAGTGTACAAATTGTTATAGCATCTGCACTGACAATGTGGCTTCCATGGTGGGTAAAGTTAAAGGATTTGTCAGGAAAGTGAGAGAACAGAACCCTGAGATCCTGGCCAACCACTGTGTCCTGCACCACAAAGCCATTGTCGCTAAAACAATGCAACCATAGTTAAATGCAATAATAGACCAAACTATGAAAATTGTAAATGATATCAAATCAGAGCCTTTCAAGTCTCATCTGTTTTCTATTTTATGTGAAGAGATGGGTGCAGAACACTTAAGCTTACTCCTTCACACTGAGGTGCGATGGCTGTCTCGCCGGAAAGTCCTGTCTGGTGTATATGACCTCCGGAATGAGCTTAAAACATTTTCAACTTCACAGGTAATTGCCCTACAAATATCTGGTATCCGATTAATCTTACGGATATATTCAGCCCTCTCTTGGCTTCAGTGGATATCCTCAATCCCCTGTGGGGGCATGGGAAAAATTGATTATAACTAGTGCTTTTGTGAGGAAGTAAATATATTATATGTCCTTATATATCACTTACCAATGAGCCAGCTGTCTGTCACTGCTCCATTTTCTGTGCGACTGCCCCCACTGCTGCATCACACATAACTTGCACATTAATTGAGTGGTACTGTCTCCTGTTCAAGAAATGAAATCCATTCAATGTCGGTGCTTTAATTGCTATGCGGGGACATTCTACAGCACCAACGGTATTAGGGAACCCAGTAATTTTTATTTCAATCTGCTGTCTGTCAATGTAAGGAAAGTGGATGGACAGAAAGCAATGATGGCATCAGTACGTTGAAATAGGCTGGTGAAATGCTAGTTATGTCTCCGATCTGTCTTTAAAAGGTACCAGTGGCCAAAAATCCTGGTCTCTGTAGCGTAGGACCCAACATATCGTACAATTCCAATAGGTCTTCCTTGGGAAAGCAGTATCTTGCAAACAGTCGTCATCTCGTAGCGTAGATACGTTTCCAATAGGTATAAAGCAGTATCTTGCAAAGATATATATATATATATATATATATATATATATATATATATATATATATATATATATATATATATATATATATATATACACACACATACACACATATATATATATATATATATATATATATATATATATATATATATATATATATATATATATATTGTAGCGTTCTCGGTTCCCTCCAGCAGGCAGGCGCATCCACAGGGCGAGGCAATCCACACACAAACGGAGGGAGGGCGCAAACCCGGAGCCTCTCGCTTTGAAGCATAACGACAATACCGCTGCACAAAAGAGCCGGCTCCTTTGCAAGGAGCGTATATCAGGCTTATGTCTTCGTATGTGATTACATCACCTACCAGCCATGCTGCTGCCTTCCCTGTGTAATCACATACAAAGGCATAAACTTGCAAAAGAGCCGCCTCTTTTGTACAGCGGTATCGGCGCTTTAGTGCAAGAGGTACCAGGTTCACGCCCGCCCTTTCGCCTGTATGTGGATTGCATCGCTCTGTGTTATGCGCCTGCCTGTGTTAACTGAGATCACTACATTATAGGATATTGTTGTGTAGCACAACAAAACCACTCCATCTGTTGTTATTATTTATGATGGATATATTTAACTATTCACGCATTTTACATTTTGCACACTTGTAGAAATCGTAAATCTTGTCATCACTTTATATTTCACGGGTTTGGAAATTATGATAGTACTGGTCAATTACATTAAAAAAGATGTGCCTTCTTAATTAAATACATTTATGTCAATGTAAATTTTGTTGCAAGGGAAAAAAAACATGGTTTTGGATTTTACGTCTTATTTTTAAAAGTTTGCATATTAAATTTTACTATTTATTTATTTATTTATAGAAAAGAAGCACAATAGCGCCATTATTTTGTTACAGTGGATTAATTCAGCTACAGGACACCAGTGAACAATTCCCGACATTTCTGCAGGTTAAACGAGACCATCAACTCCCTGGTAGGTTCATGACAGGTGTAGTTCTGAAACGCAGGTTTTCTAAGAAAATTAATTTAGGTAACAAAGTGCTTAAATTAGTGGCGAGATTATGATGTAGAGCTGTATGCTATTCTACAGCTCTTCTCATTAAAAAAAAAAAAAAGTATAATCAACATGAAAAATATACAGCAGTATTCCACGGTATTCTTTACTAAACACAAACAGGCACATGCATCAAAGCTGACACCTTCGAACAGCCTTTTCAAATTTGAAAAACAAATGGTGGTTCTTTCACTTTCAGAACCAACAGTATCAGACTGAATTGTCAACAAATGTCATGTGTTTATGTATTCAGATGGTGTTTTATTTCAGATCGCTAAGTGGCAGTGTTGTCATGCTGAAAGATTAAGTTCAGGAAACGTCATAGTTGGCTACACTTTATAAACTGCAACCTCCTTTTATTTAATATTATTATCCAAAATGTAAATAACTGAAATAATAATACATTTATTTAGCACGATCAACTTATTTAACCCCCCCCCCCCCTTCCCCCCCAAAAAAGAAAAAGTCAGTTACCTCATACTTTACTTACAGGGAGTGTCATATAAATAATGTTTAACCAAATAAAGCTACACGTGTGTTTTCTGATTGCCTCTATCTGGTTTCATAGGCTACCAGTACAGTGTATAGTTGTATTTCCACAAATACTGTACTCGGTTTTCGTTTGTCAGACAATTGCTAATGCTTACCATAATTTCTCATAATTTAATTTACTCCTCGGATTCCTGTTATTGCTCTGAAACCTAAAGTGAAACGTGAAGTTGGTATCGATCGAGCCATCCTCTCCAAGAAAATT
This sequence comes from Polyodon spathula, assembly GCF_017654505.1. Taxonomy (NCBI): domain Eukaryota; kingdom Metazoa; phylum Chordata; class Actinopteri; order Acipenseriformes; family Polyodontidae; genus Polyodon; species Polyodon spathula. The sequence goes on along the minus strand of NC_054538.1, from coordinate 36,815,396 downwards.
AAGAGATAAAGACCATTTAAACTGCATGCTCGCGTAATAACCATGTCAAATACCAGGCATTCCCGTTTAAGGAAATAAAAAAGTTCCTGGTAAACACGTATAATTCTGAATCGATACAGGCTGACGAAAGACCTGCAACTCTGTTCAACACAGAAAGGTCTGATGATCGGGAAAATAAAATGCATTTTTCAGAGATGGTTCTTAACGCGTTTCTAATTAAAGACACACCGGGCTAATCCACAAGGGACAGCTTCCTTCCGTCTGCAACAGAATAAAAAGTGAGCGAGTCTCTGGCAAAGAGGGAAACTTCATCAACAGACACAGAAGAAAAAAAAAAGTTGCAGTTTTATTCTTTTTCCACCCACTTTCAAGTCGATACAAACAGCCTATGCAGCTAACTGCATCATATATACATCTATAAGAACCTGCGTTTGGACTGACATGGTGCAGAGCAATTATTTGGAATGAGTGTATGGTGCTTCTGAAGATTGAGTGCTACTTTGTCATTTATAATCCGTGACCACAGTGGGAGTTAACTTCTGAAAAAGGAATAAAGATATAACTTGAAAGAAAACAAAAGCAAACAGGTATTTTTTTTTTTTTCACACACACACACACACACACACACACACACACACACACACACACACACACACACACACACACACACACACACACACACACATATATATATATATATACACACACACACACACACACACACACACACACACACACACACACACCTTGTGTTCAGCTTTTATTTGGTTTGAAATTGCAGGGGGAAAAAAAGACACGCTTTACAGACGTCCACTTTGCATTATGCGACAGCACATGCATTTACTTTGACAGCAACTAGAGGCGATTTAGTTTACAATGATAATCTTGTGTTTAAATACAACTCCAAATTGAAAAGCATGGCAATTGGTGCAAACTGTCACAAGTGCAGGTTATAGCTGTTAAATTTGTGAGCTGCGATTAGCGAATAGTATAAAGCCGTCAAACTGATACCATTAAGCAAGATAATACAAGTGGTTAGTATCATCTTGCCTGATGCTGCTTGTCTCGCTCCTTCTGAAGCACTCACATGTTGAATAATTTGTGTCTTTTAGGGTAATAAGAACCGAAGCTGAGGAAAAGACTTTTAATCATCTTTCGGTAGCGATGAATGGACTGAGATCGGCTCTCGTTCTGGGACTGGTGTTCATAATGTACACATCTGGATACTGCAAAGAGGGGACTGAGCACAGTGACATGAGGGACAGTAAAACCCTCTTGAACCTGATCGTGGAAACTGTGAATCAGTTGAAAAAGCATAGTTCACAAGATGTGGAAAATAGTGTACAATATTTAACAAAGCAACACGATTACACTTTTGATCCAAAGGGAGTACATGATTACAAGTCTTATAATGAAGACCAGATAGTTGGTAAGTGATATAAAGCGTTTCTGTATGTTATACATTTCTGAGAAGTTTAGTTGTTTTATTGACAAACATGTGTATATGTATTGTTTTAAAAATACACTAAAAACCAAATGTTTTGTAATTAAACACAATATGTAACATTTTAACACGTTTGTGTTTATCTGAACGGATTGAGAATATACTTTAGACTCACAAAAAATAAATAAACATAAATATAAATATAAATACTAAGATATATATATATGTGTGTGTGTGTGTGTGTGTGTGTGTGTGTGTGTGTGTATATATATATATATATATATATATATATATATATAGAGAGAGAGAGAGAGAGAGAGAGAGAGAGAGAGAGAGAGAGAGAGAGAGAGAGAAGTTTTTTATTTTATAAGAGTAAGATCAGTAAACAATTTGTTCGTTAATGTATGGGGTATATGTATTTTTTTTTTAAATCAATGTTGGTGTGTATTAGCTAATAATCAATTACACAACTGCAACTCAAAAAGGAAGTAGTGCTTTGCCAAGAGGAACATGTACAATGCAGAAAGCATGCTGGAGATTTTACTATAACAGAAAAAAACTACAGCAGTTGTAGGGTTTTTGATGTCGTCAACATATATATATATATTATATATATATATATATATATATATATATATATATATATATATATATAAAATTTTTACAATGCATTGCTATACTTCTTTGTGCTTTACATATTTATCATGCTTTATATATAATGTTCATTCAGTTTTTACTATTTCAATCAATCAATCTTTATTTTATATAGCTCCTTTCATAGTGGAACACCATCACAAAGTGCTTTTAAATACAGAGAAATGCAAACTACATGATATACAGTAAAACAAAAAACAAACAAACAAAAAAGGTTTTACATTAAAGATACTGCAGGTCATTTGTTTACTGTCCAAAGCCACTGAAGATTTTAGGTGTATGTTCAAGCTTAAAGAATTTTTTTTTTTTTCCTTTACAGAAATCTTTCCTAGAGATCTTAGAACGAAAGAAAAGTTTTTGAATCATTTAACAGGTAAGGCTAAGCACTTTTTTGTTGACGTTTTTTGTATGTTGACAACCAACAGTGTTTACTCATGGCTTTTTATCTTCTTCCAGGTCCTCTTTACTTCAGTCCAAAGTGCACTAAACACTTTCACAGGATTTATCACAATACCAGAGACTGCAAAATACCAGCATGTAAGTTCCACATCTCTTTCATAAATAGAAAAAGATTTTCCTTGTAATGTAAAAACACCACCACAAAAAACAGTAATCCTGTTTAACCTACCCAATATTGTTAATAAAAAGAACATTCCATAATTAAACTGCTGTGTGAAAGACTTTCACTAACCTGAACGACCCTATAATTCAAAGCAAAAAACGCAAAGCAAAAAAAAAAAAACTTCAATATCATTTTATAATACGTGTGTAAAACATGTTGTTTTCCCTTTATTTTTTATTCCAAGGGTTCTTACGGATTTTTGATGAAATATAGGTATCAAAAAAACAAAACAAAACAAAAAAAAACCAAAGACCTTTCAGTAAAGATTGCAATCAGCACTCTGAACAAATCACTAAATTAATCAGGGCACGGTCCCAACTGATCCGTGTTACTGAGTTTATTGTATTTTCATTATAGTATTTTATTTTTGTATTTATTGTTTTACTTGTTAAGGTTTATTTTTATATTAACACTCAAATGATCTCCCTAGGACTGCAACTGACAGTTAATTGTACTTACAAAGCTTCCTGTATTATTTTACAGATTATAAGAGGTGTGCAAGACTTCTTACAAGATTAGCCGTGAGTCCAATGTGCATGGAAGGTTAGCTTTAAAAAGGTAAGCCCTGCAGTTAGCAAAAGAACCAGTTATATTTGAAAACTTAGCTATCATTAAACATGTATGACCTGAGAAAACACGAGGAATCCTTGTTATAAAGCTTCACTTGCCTGTCTAAATTTGAAAAGGTATTAAGCATGAAAAAATACTGTAACAGGTTGTGCTGGAGGATGTAGGAACATCACCCAAACTAGTGGCTGTGCATAATTTACAGCACAATGTTTGTGGTAAAGGGTTCCAAATTATATGTTTCCTTTTTAAACACAACTAAGCATTAGTGTCAGATTCCATTCTACTTTCAACACAATATTACACTATTTCCATCAGGTGCAACTTGCTCACTCATTTGTGAAAGGGAAATCAAAACGTTTAATGCCACAACACTAAAAACAAGCAACTCATAAGGTTAGATTACCTTGTTTTGTAGCATGAAGAGTTTTTTCAAAAGGGTACATTTGTCTAAGTTGACAGCAGTGCTTTTTGACCCATGGTATTGAAGCAGTTTGTTATGTGTGAAATAGAGCATACACTCGAATGACATAAAATTATATAAAATAATGTGAATGACATAAAATTAATATAAACTATAATATATATATATATATATATATATATATATATATATATATATATATATATATATATATATATATATATATATTTCTCAGTAATTTACCATGGTAATTGGTGGTGATAAGAACACGCTAAAGAAGAATGCTGGTGTTTCTTTACATTTCAAATGGTTCATTTTAAGTATAAAGTTTTTGTTATACACATGAAAATGCAGATTCTAAGAAAGACCCATCAGTCATATAGCCAATGAGTAGCATCTTTCTAATGTTACTGACATTGCCTTTTGTGTTTGCAAGGCATGTCCCACACTTAAAAGTAAGCAATTAAAGACCTGCTTTCTTTATGCCTGTCTTATGTAACATTAGAACAATTCACATTTTAGAGTGGTTTTCACTTATGATCACTCAGATACCTACACTTAATGGACACCATTTACTAATGTACAACTACAGATGTATTTTCCTTATTATCTGGCTATATTTAATTAAATAAGTAAGGCAATGATTTAAATATATAAAATGTATAATTCATTTCAATATTCAGATATTCAATATTCACCAGATATTGGTTATTTGTCTTTTATGATCTACTTAAGACCAGCTGGTGTTAGTAAGTGCTCAAGTGTGTTACTATTTCAGATGCCTGAACACAATCATCAAATGCTAAGGTTTACTTTCCTTTTACAGGTCTTTGGAATTATATGCATGTCAACAATACGATAAAAAACTTTAACATTTCCCTAGACCTGTTGGACACATTAATTAAAAAAGGCTAACAATCTGCTTTAGAAGCGTTGATAAGCAGGGTACCACTGGAAGCTGCCTATAAGTAGAAAGATTAAAAATAATAATTAACAATGCTGCAGAACACAAATAACTAAAATAACAAAACATTGTTTCCAGAATGTTCCAAATGTTCCAGAATGTTCCAACAAAAAATTAGCTACGAGTAGTTAAATAAAAAGCAATTTAACTGTTATGTTCAGCCCCTCAAATCAGATTATTTTGTAATTGTAACAAATTATTTACATAACTTCCTAGACAAGAAAGGATAAGCCTTCATTTTAAATACAATTAAAAACAGCATAATTATATCATGTTCTTCTTTCCTATACAGGGTGCACTGTAATATGAGAAATCCCAAGAACCAAGAAAAAGTGCCTCAGAAACCAACTCAAAACCTTTATATCATGTCCATTGTGAACAAAGATTTATTTTTGCAAATTGGTGGAATACTTCCATAGACTTCTTTACACATGTTTATGTTGTCAGCATTGTTTGCGGATATACAGAAGTTGTGATATACAGCAGTTGTGAAAAATGGTACTAACGTTTATCACTTCGAAGAAGATATATTGAAAAACAAAGAAAAAAAAAACATGCCACTGTTCTGCATTGTCTTGCTGCCAAAAAGAAACTAGACAAATGCGTTATTCCTCAAAACGTTTGGAAGCTACTTCTATTTTGTCTCACATACGATTGTGGGTCATATTTCTATTGACATCTAGGGGCTGATGTAAGGATGCGTGTAAAGTGATTTGCAGCTGCAAAACACCCATATTGCTGCCAAAAAACGTGGCAAATGCGGCATATGTATTAGTAAAGAATGGTTTTCACCTGCCGTTCTGCTCCCGCTATCAAATTAGCACTTTGCCAGCATGAATCCATTTAAATGATATTGAAATGTATTCAGCTGAAGAGCATGGAATTGGGTGGGGATCTGGTATACCAAACGGGCGCAGACATTATAATGAGATTTAAGGATTTTGCCTTGCACCTGGGCAATTGCACCTGTCACTGGCCTCAGGATGGCTGCTGTGGTACACTTCCTGATGCTGCGACACTTGGCCCTTGTTGAGGACAGGCAGGAAAATCTTCAGAGGAGAAGGGCACGACGGAGAAGACCCTATATATTCAAACCCAGGGTCACTTTGTTTGGGATGGATTGTCCTCTCCGCTTGCCTCTCCAGCGGTCTCAGCTATGATGTGGATGTGCTTCACAAATCTCATACAGCGCCTACTGCTCTCTGTACTCCTAACTCACCTCACTGGACACACTGCCCCTGATGCGACCAGTAGTGATGCAATTTTTTAGTCACATAGGCATTGTGTTGTGCTTTTCGGTGCGATTTTGAGGATCTGCTGATCGATTTCAGTTGTCTTGCAAAGTTTAAACATGTAATATTTAGAATTGCTTTTTACAAATTAAAAAAAAAAATGCCATCAGACAAAGGAGACATCATAGTCAATTTGGTTGTGAATCAATTTTCAAGAAAACTTTCTCAGACAAATTGGAAATTGTTCAAAAATGGAGGTATACACCACAAATACCTAAACTGACACAGGAAGGGAAGGGATATACTTTCACCATCACATCGCCTTCTTGCCAACATTGTAGATATTGGTACTGCCATAGCCTTATGTTTTCGTCTGTTTATTTACTCTATTGCCGCTGTATTTTATGCATCCAGGGCAAGTCATACATCAGGAAAACCTCACAAATTTTGCATCCTTTGATTCCAACGGGCAAAAAATATTTTTTTTGCGCATCAACCTACGAGGTGCGACGCGTCCATTGAGATGTGACGATCGCATTGAGCAGTTTATTCCGTGCTTACACTGCGGCCGCTCATTGACACCCTCATTACCATCATTGCAGCTCATTGTTTGTGTGTGTTGAGTAATTTGCATTGCTCTTAAGTTACATAGGCCGCAGTGCAAAATAATTGCCTGGCCGCTTGGCAATTTGGATTTTGCAGCTGCAATTGTTTGCACTGCGTCTATCCGTACGTCAGCCCCTTAATGTATTATCTTCACAGCACTGGTTATTACTTGACAAAATGTAACCTAAGTTTAAAGCAACTTCCTGGGTCTCAGCAACCACATTTACTTTGAATACTGGGGTCATATTGTATCCCATTGTTAAATTATAAATTACATGACAATTTTCATGCCTTTTTGTCTCTGCAAGACATTATCTCTTAAGCATAGTTGATTTGATTTAGAAAGTGCTGGTTATAGTTTACATTCTGTAAAAGACAAATAGCATATTTTCTGAAACTCAGTGTGTGTGTGTATATATATATATATATATATATATATATATATATATATATATATATATATATATATATATATATATATATATATATATATATATATAAAATACACACATACATGTGTATATATGTATGTAAGCTAATATATCATTAGTCTTTCTGGTATATTAAATGTATAAACATTCCAGCTAACGTGCAATATGTATATATTGTAAATATTAAATATACAAAACTATAAATAAAAAGTGTTTGGCATACACGATATAAACTGATGTGCTGAGTTATGTTAAAATAAAAATAGATTATTTAAATTAAATCCCAGACTGGCCGGATTTATATATATATATTTTTTTATTCTTATATATATATATATATATACTATATATATATTATAAATAATATATAATATATTATATATCAAAAGTATCATGTCAGTGTTTATATTTTGCAGCAACTATAATTTCTAAACTGCCTTCATATACCTATAGGTGTTACCTGAAATATAAACTGGAAATAATAAAAAAATGCATGCTACATATATTAATTCAAAAATATTGGTCAGATGTTGGTGTATATAGCAAGACTTACTCTCCTGATCCAAAATTCAATATGTGCAATTTGGAAGTGGGGCTTCTAGTTTCTACACAAGGCAGCATCTATCACATGTACATACCTGCAGCCAATATGTCACTGTAAACAATACAAGCCGACAGCACTAGAAACTATTTTACTTGCTTTAAAAAAAAAAAAAAAGGTCAATCCACTGGTGAAGAGACGTCATTTACGATTTATTTTCCTTGTTTGAGAAGACACTTTTAGACCTCAAAATTCCTGATGGCACAGGCTGTACTGGGATGACATTTTCTGGTGGATTTGATAAGATAAAATGTCAGGAGTTTTTACTCTGTGAACTCAATTCATGAAGTCTAACGTGTCCATGTGCTCTGAAGTAAAACCCCCTGACCTCTGATTTGACACAAACACAAACACAAACCCCTGACCCCTGATTTGATGTCATGTCCTGTATGCCACACCAGACACACTCATACACTGCCACTCGGTATTAACAAAGGTCTGTTGAAGGTGTGCAGCTGTGCACCTCAGAAAGTGGGTGCTGTCATATACAAACTGTTTCACCTGAAAAAGTGGGATAACCCTTAAGTATATGAAGCGTTTTTGCCTGAAATTATATTGATGCACGGGTAAGAGGTGCAGCCCCCTGTGCTGCGTAACTACGCCTATTACAGAAGAAAGAAAAAATGAATTAAAATGAAAGTGACTTCTACTCAGCACCAGAAGTAACTCAGAGAACATTTTTGTGCACACGCAACACACAGAAGGTTATATGCAGCAGCTGAAGTTAGAACTGTAACAATAGATACCAGTGCCTTCAACAGTTTTTAAAAATACACAGCGAACACAGCGGATATATAAGCATATATATATATATATATATATATATATATATATATATATATATATATATATAATATAACGATTTTTATTGACTTACTGTTAATTTTAGCTTTACAAAGTACATTAGCATTGTAAGTTAAGGTACGACATTACAATAATGTATTCTTTGTTAACATTAGAGCCACTAGAATGTAAAAAAAAAAACGGATACAAGCCCCATTTGTCAGTTAATACATTGCAATCATTCCATTTAATTTGTGATCATGTGTGTAGTCAGAGTGTGCTTTGTAAAGAACACTGGTGCCACTGAAAGATAGCAGCTTGTTATATTAACACATATAAACAGGTTTTCAGTGTTGTTAATGGAGTGCTATTCACAAGAATCCAAACAGTACAAGATCAATCACTGGTTGACATTCACACATTTGAAATCCAGGGACTCATTGGTAATACTGATACACTGTGATTAAGACTGCAATTTTCTTTTGTTAGCGCTAGCTTTTTTAACAGTATGTGCTGACATTATTATTATTATTATTATTATTATTATTATTATTATTTGTATTATTTATTATTATTATTATTATTGCTGCAGTTGTTATTAATTAGACCCAATGTCAATGATCACTAATTGGACACTTTGTTATTGTCTTTTTTTTTTCTTTATTCAGTCGGCTATATTTCTTACTTTATTGTATTTTAAAACACATACATTACAAATAAGTGATTTTATTTTACTTAATTGTTGCTGCATGTAGACTATTTAAACAAAAGGATCTGAATGTAAAACAATGCACAGACCTTGGATAATACCTGAAGCCCCACTCTACCCAGGTGCTTTGAGCTGGTTGTTTTGAAAAGGTAAGTTTCCTTGATGTTGTGGATCTTTTTTCAATCGAGCCATAAGAATGTACTATCTAATTAGAATCTATTATTAATTACAAAACCCTTTAGAAAACCCCAAAATGTGTATTACCAAAAAGTACAAAAAACCCCTTCAACTAGCCTACCCACTGCAGGGTTATTATGATTTTTAACCCTGTTCAAAAGTGTTTAGGATGAATAGATCCAATGTCAAGCCTTTTTACATGCCTGAATTAATTTTTGTATACATATGACTGAGAGATTGGCAATTATGATCTTTGTATGCAAATACATTTGAGCTCTATTTGACAGTCCAGTTTATTTGACATTTTAGCCATTCCATGATGTACAATTCAAAGGAAATAGTTCCAGTTAACAAATGTCTGTTTTGTTACAAACTGTTAAGCTTTACATTCTTCACCAGTGATAACAAGAGCACAATCATATTGTTTCAGTGATATAGAGACAGGTATGCTTTATTTAAGCCACCAAAGCTAAATCTTACAGGAAAGATGTTTTGCACAGCAACATAAAGGACAATTTTCAAAAACAGTTTCAAAATCCCCTTCACTCCCATAAAAAAGAAAAGAGATAAACACACACACACACACACACACACACACACACACACACACACACACACACACATATATATATATATATATATATATAAAAATGCCTTGCAAAGTATTCAGACCCCTGACCAATTCTCTCATATTACTGAATTACAAATGGTACATTGAAATTTCGTTCTGTTCGATATTTTATTTTAAAACACTTAAACTCACCTTAAACATTGTAAGGTAACATTGGTTTTATGTTGGGAAATATTTTTAAGAAAAATAAAAAAACTGAAATATCTTGATTGCATAAGTGTTCAACCCCCACATATTAATATTTGGTAGAACCACCTTTTGCTGCAATAACAGCTTTAAGTCTTTTGGGGTAAGTATGTACCAGCTTTGCACACAGTGTCGGAGTGATTTTGGATCATTCTTCTTGGCAGATTTGCTCCAGGTTGTTCAGGTTGGTTGGACAATGCTTGTGGACCGCAATTTTCAAATAGTGCCACAGATTCTCAGTGGGATTGAGATCAGGACTTTGACTGGGCCACTGTAGGACATTCACCTTTTTGTTCTTGAGCCACTCCAATGTTGCTTTGGCCTTGTGCTTGGGATCATTGTCCTGCTGAAAGATGAATTTCCTCCCAAGCTTCAGTTTTTTAGTGGACTGAAGCAGATTCTCTTGCAGTATTTTTCTGTATTTTGCTCCATCCATTCTTCCTTCAACTGTAACAAGATGCTCAGTCCCTGCTGATGAGAAGCATCCCCACAGCATGATGCTGACACCACCATACTTCACTGTAGGGATGGTGTGTCTTGAGGCATGGCAGTGTTAGGTTTGCACCATACATAGCGCTTTGAGTTTTGGCCAAAAAGCTCTATCTTGGATCAAGTTCACTCCGTGTCTGCGGATAATGTCACCTAACGGTAGCATATATAATGAAAACAGCAAGGGACCTAGAATGGAGCCAGAACACAGCAGACAACTTCCAATAATGCTGATTTTACCTCCCCAACAGAGACGAACTGAAACCTATCAGAAAGATAAGATTTGAACCATGATAGGACAAGGCCAGTAAGTCCTACTATGCTTTCAAGATGATTCAATAGCATGGAGTGGTCTATCGTATCAAAGGCACTGAGATCAAGAATTAATACAAATGGAAAGCCCGAATCAGAGTTTATCAGCAGATTGTTCACAACCTGGTGCTATGTGGATATATATAAAAATAAATAAATAAATAAATAAATAAATAACATATATAATTGTATATTATTGACTATTTTGACTTAATGTTATAGCGTGTAACAGGGTGATGGTCTAAGCTTACCCCCACCCACAATCACATTACTCTCTTAAGAACATGGAGGTAGAATGCAGGAAACAGAGACTTGCTAATGTTCACAGATATAAATATTTAGTTTGTCGTTCCTTTCCTTACCCCCAGAACAGCCTAGATCTACTTCACAGGACTTGATATTGGTAACAAGGTCGTACAGACCGGAACGGTTTAGATTACCTGCCATTCTCGCCTAAACAAACAAAGCTGATTCTTATCTTTTACTTAAGAGTGTCTGTCTCAAAGCCAATATACAGCTTCCTTCCTAAGTTTAATGACTATCTCCCTTGAAATGATTAAACTGGATTGCAAACGTAGATTGACTAACGAGTAACAATTTTACTTGCGGACGCAAGTTTAAGTGTGTTTTCTCAATAGAATTGAAACGTGTGTTGTGTTTTAATGAAGTTGAAGTGAAAATAATTCTTAACATAATTTTTCTTTATCGTATAATGTGTTTAAAATGCTTGTAATGGTAGTTTAATTAGGATAATGAAACTTTTTATCTTTCTATGATCAATATAACTAAAGTTATATCAAAATGAAATTTTATTCTATAAATGTTTTTTGTTTTGTTTACTGTTATCTGTTCATGGAGGAGGGTACGCACAGCTACTTATGTTAATAATGCACATTGCTTGTGTAAAAGGAAATGTCATTCAAACTCTGGAACCCAATGAAAGGATGGATTTCTTTTGGGCATAAATGTCTTGTTTTAGCTGGAAATGATTGGATCACCAAAGTAAACACCTCTTTGGGCGCTATATTTAAAGTGAAACAAGGATGAACTCATTCTCTTGAACTCTTTCTCTTCTCCTTGGACTCTTGGACTCTCTCCTTGATCCTGAAAAACATCACCATGACGTGACCTGAGAGCCTTTGTTGAATGGAACTCCACTCTGCATCAAACTGCAACTCCTGTGTTTGGAAAATGACAACTACATTCTGACTTTTGCAATAATGACCACAAATCCAGAATAAATATTGCGTTTCAAAGACTTTAAGATTCAAGAAAAATACTATGTTTGGATCAGAAATATCTACATGCAAACCAGAAGTAAAAACGTTTAAACCTTTGCGGTCCATTTATTCTGCACCTGTCAGGCTTGTGAGGCCCAATTTATTATATATAAAAAATAACATTACACAACAAGCGCAGTTTAAATTGAATAAAGTCATTTTATTCACAGTAAAACAGGTTTCAAAGGCACTGCATATCAACATGACACTCAGCAATGTATCTCCAGGCCTGCCCCACCCCTTGTTAGCTGTATCTATCACACCTCTTCTGAGTCATGCATACTGATAAATACATCTCCTGATCTCTCGATTACTCACCAAACTTTTCAATAGTGCTATCCAAGTGTGGCGGGGTACCCTGCCCTGTGCTTATTTTGTGTTTTATGTGGTGTGTTGTTGTTGGTGTGTATGTATTGGAGCTGGAGCACAGGGTATAAACTGGGCTCTGAAGCAGAGGTGATTTAAATATTTAAATAAAATATATTTGTATTTATGCACAGGGATTGCACAATCACTTCACATGCAGATAAAATATGTATTACTATTTGGGCACGGGTGTGTCATAAAGTAGTTCACATGCAGACCGTGCCGAGATTCAATTGAATGATTGATTAGCAATCAAGTCTCGGAACAGCTGCATAAAAGAGTCAGTGTTTCACGTTCAGGGGGTTGGTGTGTTTGCAGTGGAATATGGGAGAGAGAGAGAAGGAGAAAGAATCATGAACAATTGTTAGTCATGCTGAAACAGTTCAGCACGATGCTTGTTTGAGGTTTATCCACTGTTTTGTTTGTCTATTTATTTTGGCCAATGTGTAATTTGTTTTGTGCTAGTGTTTTATTTAAACCTTTTATTTGTTCATTTATTAAACATCTGCGCTTCATTTACCCCAGTGCTGTGTGTTTCTTCCAGGTCTGACATCCCCACACAAGCCATTGTGTCACATATGGTGTCAGAAAGTAGGAAACAGTGCTTCCACAGGCACAGGCCAGGAGAAATACTGCGGGTTCACAGTTCTGAAAGAGGATTTTTTTGTTGTTGTTTTTTTTGAGGAATGAAGAAGGGGGATGAGGAATACGAAACGGTGGCATGCTCATCGGAGGAGTTGAAGGAAGGAGGAGCTCCATGGTGCCTCGCCTGTCTGGAGTATGGGCACCTCCCGGACATGTGCACCTAGGAAGACACCCTCTTTATGCAGGACTTCCATTGGGGTGAGGTGGAGACGACATAGGAGTGGATCCGTTTAAGGCTGTACCATTGCCGCAGACAAACCTGGACACTTGTCTCATCTGCCTCAAAGGGGAGGAGTAGTGGTTCGTATGCACGGAGCCCGGCCACTCCATTGTGTGCAGCCTCATGCATGGGCCCCTTCAGCCACCTGCTCTAAAGAGGAAAAAGGGAAGGAGTGGCAGTTCCCGGAAAAAGGCAAAGAAGCCAGTGCCAGCTACAGCACCTATAAGGGAAGAGTCCAGCGCCCACGAGGGAGGAGCCTGAGTACCAGGAGCACAAGGGTCCAAGGTCCTTGAAGGTGATATGGAGACCTGGCTGATGGAAGGGGTTGATGCCGAGGGACCTTCCGGGGGTGATTAACCTGGTGTGGGCCAGTGATGGAGAGCAATAGGAAGCCTGGGAACAGCAGCATCACCTACCCTCCATCCCAGACATCACAGCCATGGTACTTAACTACCTGGCTGCAGAAGGATCCCGCCATCTCCAGTCCCATCAGAAGTAACCGTGCCTACTCGATCACCACAGGCAGTAGGGATGTCCATGCCAGAGCCTAGAAGGGAGTGGCACCAGTCCCCAGTGACCGAAGGAGAGCTGCATCAGGCCCCTGCGACCTAGGGAGAGCTGCACCAGGCCCCAGTGATAGAGGGAGACTACCTGCTGCTCTCACCTCCACCGCCAGGGGGAGACTACCCGTTGCACCTGCCTCCACCACTACTCCCTCCACCACCCCACCACTAGAGGCGCTGAATCTACCTCCCAAGTGTCAGCTCCTGTTGTCCCCTCCCAAGGGTCAACTCCTGTCCGGTCATGCCGAGCCTGCAACACCTGGGCTGCCGAGCCTGCATCAATGTTGTCTGTGTGTTTCTTCCGGGTCTGATGTCACCACACAAGCCCTTGTGTCAAACCAAGTTATTATTTTATTCCTATAACATCTAAAAAAAAGCTTGGCAAATGTACCCAATTTTCTTCGAGTGCTGAATGCGGAAGCAGCCATCCTGGTTGTTTATGTCTGTGGGGAAGGTACTATGCGTATTGTTCAGATTTGACTCCAGTTTTTTTCCAGCTATTTCCGACTTCTATCAGCCATTGAAAGCTTTTCTTTGCTTTTTTAGAGCGAAAAACTGACGAGGGACCTGTGATCGACACCTTTTTGATGATGTCGGACAGGGTCCGACATTGGACCGGAAAGGGAATTTTGCAGTGTATGGTCTGACATAGGACCGCAAGAAGTTAATATAATGTAACACTTTGCTAAGATTAAAAATACAAACAATGCTACTTTGATGAGCAATTAAACAAGATATGACTTTAACTACATTGATGATATCGTGTGTATTTGATTGAGTTTGTCTACAAGTTTGAAGTAACTAATATTATTGCTTCCGAACTGATGAAACTAAAATGCAGTCTTCATTCCAGCCAACACAACAGACCATGCTTAAGACCGTTACTGTACATAAATGTGCACAAATCCTGCGTGCACATGTACGGAACCATACGGAAGCCTGCATGCTTATGAAAATGCTTGTTTAAATGTTTTATTTGTGCTTGTGTCTACAGTTATAATTCTGGCACCATGATTTCTAACTTTTATATTCTTATTAATTTTGTTAGCCTAATACACTTACTTTTATGTGATGAGTTTCCTTTTGCCTGTTATGAGTAGTAAAGTAAGCATTTATGATTGATTTGAGATCCTATATATATATATATATATATATATATATATATATATATATATATATATATATATATATACAGTGCCTTTAGAAAGTCTACACCCCCTTAAACTTTTTTCACAAGTTGTTGTGTCATTGCCTCAGAGTTTCATACATTTAAATGATGATTTTTTTCCACTTATCTACACACCATACGCCACACTGATAAGGGGGAAAAAAGTTTTTATTGAGAAAAAAATGATATATTAAAAATACAAAACTGAAAGATCATAATTGGATAAGTCTCTACTTCCAGAGTTAATACTTGGTGGAAGCACCTTTGGTAGAAATTACAGCTGTGAGTTTTTAGGGATAGGTCTCTACCAAGTTTGCACACCTAGATTTGGCAATAATTGACCATTCTTCTTTACAAAACTGTTCAAGCTATGTCAAGTTCCTTGGGGGGCATTGGAGAACAGCAATCTTCAAGTCATGCACAAATTTTTTATTTGATTTAGGTCACGGCTCTGACTGGGCCACACAAGGACATTTACCTTTTTGTTCCTTAGTCACTCCAGTGTAGCTTTGGCTGTGTGCTTTGGGTCGTTGTCATGCTGAAAGGTGAACTTCCATCCCAGTTTCAGCTTTCTTGCAGAGGGCAGAAGGTTTTCCTCAAGGACTTTTCTGTACTTTGCTCCATTCACTTTCCCTGCCGATGAGAAACATCCCCATAACATGATACTGCCACCACCATGCTTCACTGTAGGGATGGTGTTCTTTGGGTGATGCACTGTGTTGGGTTTGCGTCAAACATAACACTGCCATACACTTTCCACTTCTTAATAATCGTCTTGACCATGCTCCTAGGGATATTCAAGGCCTTTGATATTTTCTTATACACATCCCTTGAACGGTGCCTTTCAACAACTTTGTCCCAGAGTTCTTTTGAAATCGCCTTGGTGCTCATGGTTGTGTCTTTACTTTGAAATGCACTACCCGGCAGAGGGAACCTGCAGGAACTGCTGAATGTATCCTGAAATCAAGAGAATCACTACAATTTAATACAGGTGGAGGCCACTTAACTTGCTGTGTGATTCTGAAGTCGATTGGTTACACCTTGCTGGGGTGGACACTTATCCAACCAAGCTATTTCATTTTTTTTTTTTTTTAATTAATTTTCTACATATTTCTAGAAAAATGTTTTCACTTGGAAGTGGTGGAGTAGGATGTGTTGATAAATGAAAAAAAAACTATTTTAATTACATTCTATAAGGCAATAAAAGTTGAAAATTTTGAAAGGGGGTGTAGACTTTCTATAGGCATATATATACTGCAGTGTACAAAATTGAAGACATATGAAAGAAAAGGTTTTTAAAACATGTATGCAAAAGTTTTAAAAGATTAAAAAATATTTTCTTTTCTTGATGTGTTGTGCAAAAGTCCTTCTTCAGTTGTTTAAAAAGAAAAGTAAACACAGTGCAGTAAACTTGTTAATAATAATAATAATAATAATAATAATAATAATAATATAATAATAATAATCATTGTGAAGGAACCTCAAGTTGCGCTTTAAACCAAGTTTTCGTTTCAGATGATTGGCCAATATCTTTTGGTATGCTATGGAATCCATTTTACCATGTACTGTAACTAAATTTCCTGTGCCATTAGAGGAGAAAACAGCCCCATAGAAGGATATTACCACTTCCATGCTTGACAGTAGGTATGGTGTTCTTTCCTTTGTACGCCTCACCAGACTTTCTCCAAAAGTAACAACTATCAGTGTGACCAAATAGCACGATTTTTATTTCATCACTCACAAAACCTTTTACCAGAACGCATATCCATCATTCAAATGCCGTTTTGCAGACTAATCGATTGTCCTTGTGACTGTATTTTTCCTTGGCCTGTGATCATTGAGACCTTCACCATGCAATACTCGACCTATGGTTGAAATGGAAACCCCAGTCCCACTTGCAGCCAGTTCACTTTGAAAATCTTTGGCAGTCAATCTCGGATTGTTATTAACCTTCCTCACCATTCTTCTACTTGTTCTTGGTGAAAGAATCTTCTTTCTTCCAGACTGAGGAAGTGTTGTAACAGTACCACAAGTCTTGTACTTCTTGATAATAGAATCAATAGTTGAAATTGGGATACTCAAATGCTTGGAAATCTTCTTGTATCCTTTTCCAGCTTTATGACAGTAAATAATTTTCTGCCTAAGGTCTTCCGATAGCATTTTACTTTTTCCCATATTGATTTATTGGTAATGACAACAATCATCATATGTCTAACCCTTTTATACTCTCTAAGAATGTTTACCAACAATCCAGCATTTTCTAGACTTTTCTAGAATTAGGTTGTGCATTATCATATTGAAATTTGAAGCACCTTGTAGACAATACTATCATACCATCAAAGGATATGAATGATTTTGAATTAGCATTTTTGGAGTTTTGCAAAAAATGCTGAAATAAATAATTGTAAACATCTCTTGTAACTTTTTTTTTTTCTTGTCCACAAAAGCTAAACTTATTCAACAAAAAGTAGGATTTTTCTGAAAATTCTTTGTTTTCAAGAAATTTCTAGAAATTATACATTTCCATTGGTATGTAAACTTTTGACTACAACTATATACATTAAATTGTTTTGATTGCCAAATGAGGCAGGGTGCACTTCTTCTACACAAGCTAAAAACTAACCCCAGTTTAAGACAGCTGCAAGACATAAGTAGGCATGGAAAGCCAAATTGGAACCCAGAAAGAAATATTTAAATATACCATCCTGTATTTTTATATTAATTGGGTCATTTGCATTTGGAAGAAGAATTTCTTTCCCTAAAAGGAAACTAAAGGAAACCCAAATTGCCAAAAAGCTACTACTAAAATTGAAAGAAATCTGATATTTATTTTTATTTTTCAATAAAAACCCTGCCAAGCTGTTGTTCTCTAGATACAACTATATGCAAAAATTATATTGTAACATATGTTCAGAGTTGCTGGTATATAAAAATAAACAAACATGGTTTTACAAAAATACAATTAAATGAATAATGTTGACAGACAATTGATTTAAAATTGTACAATAAAAGGTATAAACTGGCTGGTCACTTTATTAAGACCTGTATATTTGCTGATCATAGTGTTGAAATAACATGGTAGGTTGCTGGAAGGTTTCTCAAGGGATATTAATCTATTCAGTCAATAATATTTGCAGAGAGGTAGGCAGAGGATCGTGGTGAATGATTTATTTTAAAACATGCTCAATTAGGTTGAACATCAAACCATTCGCACACAATTCTGACATTGTGGATGAGTGTGATCAAGGGACCTATGACATACCAGGGGAACACACCAGGACAATGCCAAATCCAATCCAGCAGACAGATCCTAATAATGTGGCCAGACAGTGTAATTTTCTTGAACCCACTCTCCAATCAGCATTAAAGTCCCTGAACAAGCATGACAGTTGAAATTCTGCACAGCAATACACAGAAGCTGTCACAGCAAACTATAACCATATAATATTACATAAAAAGCAAAAAATGGTAACATAAATCATTAATTGTTGTAATGTAGTACAGTACACGTCACGTCATGAGTTATTTTGTTTTCTCATTTAGAATCAGACTTGTTCTTGCACATACCTTAAATTGCTTTCATCCATGCAGAGAATATGATCAAATGTTGCAAAATCATCCTCTGTAACATAAAAGGCAAAGTCAGAATTTGTTAAGGTAGAGTAGCATATCATAATTCTTCAGCTTGAAAATACAGATATCGTTATCTAATGATTTCTTGGAAATTATAAACCTAACATTCAGAGTGAATACTGTTTTAGATCTTACTTTTAGATCACTGCCATCCCTTCTCAAAATATAGGGGTTGAAAGCCACACCAAAAAAATTTTGAAGCAATACGAGGACAGCTATTTTAAAATTGTCATTTAAAATGAATGACCATTTTCATTTCTATCAGAATTAGTGGTGTCATCCAAATTAGTGTTTCTCAAGACACCCCCATATATGCCCAGACTCCAGAGTAGTGATAGGGTCTGTGAAATCTGCTGTTTAAACCAGAAACTGAGGCCTAATCTCCAATGTTGTTTGAACTTAGGATACATAGATAATGCAGTTGAATTCTGCAATTATAGTTCTAAGCACAGTAGGAAGTCATTGAAAGGGCTGAAACAGCTGGGGTATATTTTCAAAGTGCTTTCGGAAGTCTTTAATTGAAAGGAGAAAAACACATGTTAATATTACAAAACTAGAACCAAAACAATTAAGTGAAACAATTGGTAACAACCTAGAGTTCACCTTTTTATGTGAAAGAAGCTTAGTTTATAATCACTATAAAACCTTATTATAAACCATTCAAATGTGATCAACTAGCAGGGTTCTAACACCTAAATAGTCTATGCACTGACTGTATTTAACAGCAGTTACAAAGAAATGGTCAAGAAAATTGTATAATCTAATTACAAAGGAAATAATATTGAAGAAAGGAATAAATTCAGACTTAAGGAAATTCTTAAAGGAGTATTGAGGCTGTTTATATATAAAACTATATATCTTATATATAATATTATATATATCTATATATAATATATATATATATATATATCTTATATCTATATAACATATTAGGATGTTTAAATTCTGTTAAGACCTGGAAAAACCCTTAAATTCTGGTTCGCAAAAAGTCTCCCTACGAAGGGTCCTGGCTTTTTTTTTGAAAAAACTGATTTGGGAACTGAGAGAAAACATAAATTTGTTTTTCATAAGGTATGTCAATTGGAGGCAGTCTTTTTTTGTAACGACAAAACTGGGGAAACATTAAAGTAACCAAAGCACCTTGTCAGAAACCATAAAAAAAGTTTAGATTTTTTTTTTTCAACACCCTTTTTTTATTTTAAACGTTAATTATTTTTATTTTTATTTATCATTATGTATTCTGCTTAGAGATCCATGTATAACAATATTGATGTTTGGGCAAATTACAAGACATTGTTTCACCTGATTGCAATGTCATAGAAAATGTTTATTCTCAGGGTCTTAGAAGCAATAATGGACAATAAAATAATAGTTCCTCATTCCATTATTATTCGTAATAAGGGAAAAAAAAAACGTACCTGATTAATGTAGTTCTTGAAACATTATCTGCTTATATCCACTCATTTCTTGATATGTATACATATTGTAAAAACACATACCTGTATATCCAAAACACATGAAACAGAATAAATGTTCTAATATAATTATAAGTCAAATACATTGGATTTACAGTGTTTTTCTGTTTCTGTCATGTTTTGTTTCTGAGTGCTGATGTAACCTGTATCAACCCTTTAAAAAAGAGATGCCCATCTCAAAGGTATCACACGAAAAAAATATGTGTTAATAAACTGTACTGCAAAGTATGGTGGCATAGTAAGTCAAAGTAATGAACCATTTTTTTAAAGTCTTAAATTCGAGTATAGTGATGAGTGTATTAAAATCGTCAACAAAAGACGTGACTGCCTGAGTGCACAAACAGGAACGAGACGAACACAAGCGTTACTGCCCGATCTCTAATTATCCATGACATACAGACACATGCCTGCCAACTCTCCCTTATTTGCCGGGACTCTCTCCTTTTATCTCACCGGCAGTGGCCCACCCAGTTAGCACACATGTCAACATCATTTTAAAAGGTTTACAGAACTTGAAAGTGTTGCTGAATTTGTCACTCAAGGTTGTTTTAAAAAATCTGTTTTTGTCTGCTTGTTACGTTTTTTTGCAGCCAACACACTTTGTTTAGCTGTACCTGAGAAAATGCAGTGAAAACAAAAGCAGCATTGTTTAGCTGGAAACAAGGTATTCTCGGCACAGATTTTAGTTTTGGTTTGAAGGCAGCAGGAGCTTAGCCTGATTTTAAGTTTTTGCTTGACAGACGCCCTTATGCAGGCCGACTTACAGAGGTAACAAGTTATAGCTAAGCGATTACAATACAGCTAAGAAAAAAAAGTGATACAGCTTTTTTTTAAGTTTCTGTTTGCCCATCCACCCGAAGTTGGGGCCCACCCAAATTTCCATTCCTAGCTACGCCCCTGCTCGCGGAACAGATTTTTTTTCCTGTATTCTGCTAAAATTACTGTTAAACCCCTTTAGGTCAGCAAACCTTTAATTTCAGTAAAAGTAAATTTCTCTCTAACATTTCAGGTACTAAAATCACGGATACCGTGACATGTCCCTGTCGGTACCTGGCAGGGTTTAGGACCCATGGGAGCCTGGTGGGAGGCATGCATTCAGTGCACGAGGCAAGCTCACATACTTGATGGCTTCATGTGTGATAAGCCCTACCGGTAAAAAAAAAAAACAAATACAAAAACAAACAGTAACATTGGCAAAATGCATACCTTTTGTAAACTATGCAGCACTGATTTTAATGGTGGGAAATTGGGTCAAGAATGATGTTTGTGGTAAGCATGAGAGATAACAGAAAGACAGTGACACTTAGCAGCCATTTTCAAAGACGCTGGGGTCATTGTCTGGGAGATGTCAAGTAATGTTGTTACATGCATGTTAATTTACAAATATACAATATGCTTTACCAATATGCCTAATAGGCAATTTGGAGTATTCCTTTGTATAAATATGCATAATTGAGGTTGTATCTTTGTAAATGTGTCTTTTATTTGATGTTTTATTTTTTCCTCAAACTAAGGGTGGGAAATATGGGCTTCATCTTAAATTCGAAGGAATATGTTACATCTTCTTACAAATTATAGCATGATTAGTGAAAGTAAGTGACTTAGAGAGAACATAGATTGGGTGGCAAATGCTGAGACAATTTATTGTACTTACCTTGATAGTATGTAAAAATATAAATACAAAAAAGTCACAAAAAACTGAACTACAATTTAAATGTTACCATTCATTAAATTTACATTTTATGTTAAAAGCTCAATTTTTAGTATGGTTTATTTCCGATCATAGTCATAACTTGTATAGCTTAAGATGTCAATTTCCTAGAACTCATTTTGTGGTTCTGTTTGTCAGGTTGTAACTTGAAGACTGAGTGTAACGCAAGAGTAACACTTTGTGGCTTGGAGTGTTCTGTGCACTTTGCGAAGGGTGTATTCCAGTCATTATTGCTCGAAACGGGAGAGTCCTAACATTTTCTGTTACCATCAAAAATCACAAAACATTTAAGTGGGTGTTGCCACATATATTTGTGCTTGTAAAACTAGTAAACAATAATGAAACAAAGTAATGTATTTTATATCAATCAGAGGCTAACAGAATTGATTTTGTCCTGTGTAATAATGAAATAGGGTTGTTTCATCTCAAGTGTGACAACAAGCGTCACAGATTTTTGTTGAATAAATTGCTCCTAAAATTAGAGGATTAGACCCAACTGAGCCACATCAGAAAATGTTAATGTAACTGAACCATTTAAGATATCATTATTCAAATACTCCTGAAGAGAGATTCAGCATTTAAGTGAACAGCAGTTTTGTGCATGTTTGGCATACATGGAATTGTCCCATGTTGTCAACCCAATTTCTCTATAATGGGAAAGCCAGTAAGAGAACTAACTCTCTTAAATGATGTAAGCAGTACACACAAGAAGGCATAGGTTGTACTGATACAGCCTTGTGACTTCAACCACCTGAGAAGGGGATTATATCAGTACAATCCACACCTTCAGGAGTGTTATTACGCTAATAAAACGTCAATTATTATTTTACAAAAATAAAACAAAAAACATCAGGATTTTTAAGTTTTATTGAATGTATCATTAGGCCAATGCAAGTCACTATACTTTGGCTGTAGAGGGCTACTAATTATCTAGAAAACCTGACTGCTGAATGAACTGTGAAATGTACTTTGTAGATATACATTTATTTATTTATTTATTTATTTATTTAATGTACTGCAGCTTGAATGTATTGCTTTTCTGAACAGTAAAACTACAAGAATGTAAAATTATGGTGCTGTTTTTTTTTTTACCTCAATGCTTCTTGAACCGAATATCTAAGTAGCTCTTAACCCCCAGGTTTAATGATGGTGAATTTCACTTTAAAAACCTGCTGACCCAGATGCACTTTGATCTTAATGCACAGAATTCTTTAATAATCTAGAACAGAGGTCCCAGAACTTAATTGGCATGCATCTTGCCATGACATAAGGCACCCGACTGGGGCATTGGACAACAATATTGCATTTGGTAGAGCTGACATCGACATTAGGTGTTACATTACAAATAATCATATGCTGCTAAAATTGCTTAATCAGGTTTCAGGGTTGTTTGGGAGAGAATATTTATATATTTTATTTCATGCCCCCTCAGGTTTCCTCAGAGCCCAGTTTGGTAACCATTAATATTTTAGTGATTAAATATGCCTGGTCTGCTGGCTAAAACTATAAAGCAGTGAAACGGTTACATTTTATGCCCTCAGTGGAAGGCAGATGGAGCCAAAGGAGAAAGCGGTTAAATTAAGTTTATTCTAAAAAAAAAATAAAAAAAAAACATCTTCTTTATTCGTCAGTGTTGCTTTTAGATTAAAATAGGCAACGTCAGTGAATTGAAACAAGTTAGTTAAGAGGACAGAACAGCAATCGCTTTTTGTTGTCCAAAGTTGAAATAAAGTGCAGGTTATGCCATGAGCCTAACACAGTTTTTGGACAGCAGTAGCAAATCAGGTAGTAACTTATGCTGACATGTGATTCAACAAGAGACAGTTGAGATTACAGTGGAAAATGACAGATTGATTTGAATCATAGCTTACGCTCCCACACTACAGCTGTCTTCTGCTGTCCGTTAGAAGCCCACTAGAGCTAGAAGCTGAATTTCTGATGGCACTGATTAATTTTCTAATGTGTCAAAGTGTGTGCCTGTATCATTGATATAGCCAGTTAAAATCAGTGGACAGGAAACTATTAAGTGTTGAATTTAAATCAAGGGAAGTAATGTTAAAACTGTACAATGCACTAGTAAGACCTCATCTTGAATATTGTGTGCAGTTCTGGTCACCTCGCTATAAAAAAGATATTGCTGCTCTAGAAAGAGTGCAAAGAAGAGCGACCAGAATTATTCCGGGCTTAAAAGGCATGTCATTTGCAGACAGGCTAAAAGAATTGAATCTGTTCAGTCTTGAACAAAGAAGACTACGTGGCGACCTAATTCAAGCATTCAAAATTCTAAAAGGTATTGACAGTGTCGACCCAAGGGACTTTTTCAGCCTGAAAAAAGAAACAAGGACCAGGGGTCACAAATGGAGATTAGACAAAGGGGCATTCAGAACAGAAAATAAGAGGCACTTTTTTACACAGAGAATTGTGAGGGTCTGGAATCAACTCCCCAGTAATGTTGTTGAAGCTGACACCCTGGGATCCTTCAAGAAGCTGCTTGATGAGATTTTGGGATCAATAAGCTACTAATAACCAAACGAGCAAGATGGGCCGAATGGCCTCCTCTCGTTTGTAAACTTTCTTATGTTCTTCTTATGTTCTTAATTTTCGAGAATGAGTGACATTACAAGTTACATAATAGGAAGTGACATTAGTGATGGGCACCAATATCAATGTTTTGATATGATATTGATAATAATTTCCGCATCATGATATGGTGGGATTTTTTTTTTTCTTTTACCTATACTCATTGACATGCTTTCTATTGCTAATATTGTTAAAAATATAAATGTAGTATAATTTAATATGTATACTGTAAGTGTTTAAAAAAAAAAACTTTAAAAGTTACGATGTGCAGTTTCATTATTTTAAATTGTTTGGATTTAAGTTGTAGGCAAATCTTCTCAGCATACGGCATCAGACATTATTTTTTTTTTGTTTCTTTTTAAACAATTTTGATGTATATTTTATTTTAGTAATCTTCTGATTCCGCAGTATCCAAAGAAAAAGCTAACAGGTGATTGCTGGGATTGCTTCTTGCCTTCGTACACAAAACTTCATCCATATCTTTAAAGAATTCCCAGTGGATGGCCTGGCTAGCACTGGTTTTCATTCTGTCCTTATTTTCCCTATAGGTACTGAGTAAGTTCCTCCACTTGGCATCACATTCCTGATCTGTGAATTAGTAATGCCCAGTTTCTTTCATTTAGTTAGCAATGTTTTCCCACAATTGTTTTTTTTTTGCATTTTGGCTGTTGAAATGCACCATCACTGTCTAGCCAAGTGGCTTGTGAGGTCCATGTAAAACCTAAAAAATACAGTTTTTGCAAACATGTCAAAGTATCAGTGATATGTACATTGTTGATAGTAGCAAGTCGAAAATAAATAAGACCAACAAATGATTCAACTTATGTCTTTTTCGGTTTAGGATTTGTCCCAAGGGGATTTTTAATATTAGGTCAGAATATTGGTGTTATTCAGGGTATGTGAAACTATAAGTAAGTGTTTATTTGTTCTGTATTAAGATTTACATGTTAAACTACCCTATTTCTTATATATAAGATATCACATATATACAATACTGTTACCTATTTTGTCTTACACAGCTCTGGCACTCATGGCCTGCCGAATTAAGAAATTACAATGGATGCTGATTAAATAACCACAAAAAAAAAAAAAAAAAAAAAGTGTTGGTGCCAAGCTGACATAGTTCTCAACAGTTCCTATAATTACCCCCCCCAAAAAAAAAAAAAAAATTAAACAACTCAAGGCTATTTGTTTTAAAATGTACCACAGTTACAACATGTATTCAGCTTTCACAGAGGTCACAACCTATATATTCGTTAGCAAAAGAAGCATATTGTGAATAGTATTAAACATTGTTTGACTACATGAGTTATTGAAATACCCATTCAAAACTATTATTTTCTCTTTAGAAAGTAAGATAATTTTTTTTAAACTGTTAAATTTGATAACATAATGAATGTTTTCAATATATCTGCTCTGTTCTGACTTTTGCCTTATTTTTTATCTTTTAATACATACAGTATATGCATGCATTTTTTTTAGCATTTTACTCTTTAATTGTTTGCCTATTTTTAAAATAATTTAATACATAGCTGCATGCATACTTTTTACAATTTTTTTTTTTAATTGTTTGCCTATTTTGAAAAGTATTGTAGCGTGCACGGGGGAAGGTAGCAGCAGGGCTGGTAGGTGATGTAATCACATACAAAGACATAAGCCCAATGTACGCTCCTTGCAAGGCAGCCGACTCTTTTGTACAACGGTATCAGCATTGTGCTTTAGTGTGAGAGGTCCCAGGTTCGCGCCCGCCCTCCGCCTGTGTGTGAATTGCCTCGCCCTGTGTGATGCGCCTACCTGAGAGAAACGAGATCGCTACACTGGTATCAGAAGTGGATGCAGGTACCTTGGCATGCACTCGTCGGACTGTAGCCTGGTGAACAAGTCCGGGGCAGACTTGAGGCTGGCAGGGGAGAGTGTAGCGTGCACGGGGAAGGCAGCAGCAGGGCTGGTAGGTGACATAATCACATACAAAGACATAAGCCCAATACATGCTCCTTGCAAAGGAGCCGGCTCTTTTGTGCAGTGGTATCGGTGCTATTTAGTACGAGAGGTCCCAGGTTCGCGCCCGCCCTCCACCTGTGTGTGGATTGCCTTGTCCTGTGTGATGCGCCTGCCTGTGGGAACCAAAATCAAAATTTTCGGGGTGCAACGGTTTCACAAGTATCTCTATGGTAGAAAGTTCACCATATGCACAGATCATAAACCGCTTCTTTCAACGAAATGAAGGCTGTGCCACAGATGGTGTCACCGAGGATCCAGAGGTGGGCTGTGACACTGCGGGCGTATGAGTATGTGATAGTCTACAAGGCGGGTAAGGACCACGGCAACGCAGACGCCTTGAGTCGTGTGCCACTGCTGGACACTTCCCAATCCACATGTCTGGAAGATAGGGTGCTGATGATGGAAGACATAGCGATGGTGACCGCAGAGGAGGTGAGAGTGTGGACGGGTAAAGATTCCATACTGTCTAGGGTGAGAGAGTACGTTTTAAGGGGGTGGCCACAGCAGGGGGAAGGAACAGATTTTACACCTTATTCTGCTAGGAAGACAGAATTGAGTGTGCAAGATGGTTGTGTCTTGTGGGGGGCACGTGTCATCATCCCACAGCGAGGACGACAGGCTGTGTTGGAACAGCTGCATCAGTGCCATCCAGGGGTTTCGCGCATGAAGGCTCTGGCCAGAAGTTATTTCTGGTGGCCCAAACTAGATGAGGAGATAGAGACACAGGTAAAGGCATGTAGCAAGTGTCAGGAACACCGGAAAGCACCAGCCACAGCCTCGCTACATCCCTGGGAGTGGTCAGACAGACCCTGGAAGCGATTACACATAGATTATGCAGGACCATTTATGGGGCAGATGTTTTTGATACTCATAGATGCTCATTCCAAATGGATGGATGTTTACCCGGTAACTTCAGCAACATCAGCTGTTACAATTGACTGTTGCGAAAAAGTTTTAGCAATCAGGAATTACCAGAAATGGTAGTTTCTGATAATGGCACCTGTTTTGTCAGCTCAGAGTTCAAGGAATTCATGAACAAAAATGGCATTGTCCATGTTACATCAGCCCCGTTTCATGCGTCTTCCAATGGTCTCGCAGAACGAGCCGTTCAAATATTCAAGACGATGATGAAGAAAGCGGGAGAAGGAAGTATGTCAACTAAAGTGTCAAGGGTACTATTCAGCTATAGGTTAACACCTCAAACTACCACAGGACTCTCCCCAGCAGAGATGTTACTAGGGAGGAAACTTCGGTCTACGCTTGATTTAGTGCATCCCGATTTAAAGAGGAAAGTGGAACTTAAGCAGAATAAACAAAAGGAACACCACGACAAGCACACAAAGGGAAGAAGTTTTGGAGACGGAGACTCTGTGATGACGAGAAACTTCAGTTACGGTCCCAAGTGGATACCAGGAGTCATTGCAACAGTGACTGGTCCTGTATCTTTCAAGGTAATGCTGAGAGATGGCAGGATAGTACGCAGACACATAGATCAGATCCTGTCTAGACAACAGGACAACACCACTGGGTCAGAGGATATTGTGCAGGACACATCTGCAGAGGTTCTACAACCACCAGCTAGAGTAACCACGCCAGATGAACTTGTTCCAAACAATGCGGACATTTTTGAAACCAGAGGAACAAACTGGGAGTTCCCCAAAGGTGGGCAGGGACAATCATAGCATGGCACAAGCTGTGCGTCGTTCCCAAAGAACTGTCAAAAAGCCTGGTTACCTGAAGGACTTTGACTTGTAAATAAAAAAATCTAAAAAAGTTTGAAATTCAATGTTTATGTACAGTTAAGGATGGACTATTGTGTGTAGTTGTTGTTACAGCAATAGTGCAGAGGCATCTAGTGTATTAATGTTACATTTTGTTTATAACTGTGTTTAAACTATTTCCAAATTTTAGAGAAGCTGAACTCTTAAGGGGAGGAGAATGTAGTAATGTGAATGTGTATGTATATAATGCAGTTCAAGTTATGCCACTAGAGGTCAATAGCGCCCTACATACTTACTCTCTACCTAGGATACCGTGGGGTCGAGGAAGTCCTTAGAGAACACTAATGTGTAGGTTTCAACAGAGATGGTTCTAGTAAAGACACTGTTATTTAAGTTATACTCTTGCATCTTGGATCTCAGGTTATTACATACATGAAAAGCACTAATATGAATTAACTGCCTTGACAGTAAATCTCTGATATAAAGATGCACATATTAATACTTCACGGTATACTTAATACTTAATAATATTATATTTACCATTTCTCAAATGATTTGCCGTCTCCAAGTACACCACAATCCACTTTTATCGACTCCTTGGGGGCGGCCATTTTGTCCATTGTTCATGGCGAGTCTCTCACCGGCATTTTTTCTCAGTGAGTCTGGTGACTCATCGTTCAGTTTAACAACAGTTTGTTGAGCGCCCATGTTGACTTTAAGTTACATAAGTGTATGATTACAGATTATCACCGGTGCAGCAACCGGTGAAATTAACAACGTGCCCGTAGCCTTAGTGGTGTCATAGTCAGCATTTACTGTACATGAGGAGCAGCTGAGGGCTCAATTAATTGTGCGCAGTAATATAGAAATATTTGGTTTTGAGGAGGCTGATGGTGGTATAGTAAATCAATATAACATGCCTTGTTTTTCTCCATGGATATTGTAATGCAATGCACCACTTAGTTCAAGTAAGGTATTGCTTTTCAAATGTAAATGTCTGTTAACGTTTATATATGTTTGATATTGCAATTGTGTTATAATATTCTTCTGTGTTTTGGAAGACTTCAATATTATCGAAATCAAAATACATCCACGATATTGATATACACTAATTATAGGTAGGAAGTGATATTATTTAGTTATCATATTAGTTTAACAAAGAAAACAGCTTAAAAAATAGTAGCTGCCAATTAAGACCTCTGTGTCAGTTTTTTTCACTGGAATCTGAAAATCTTGGTCAATGCAAAGATCTTAAAACAGAAATTACACTATTTTGTTTTTACTGTATTTCATTAATGTAGTATAGCATATAAATTTTAATTTTAATGCACAGTAATTATTCTATCTTCATGCAAACAATCTACCAATACTTCAGTGTAACTTGGCATTTAAAATAAAAGAAAATACTTGGTTAAAAGTTCATTCTGGGGTGCGTAAAACACTTAAAGTCCTGTATTTTAAAGCTTATACTCTACACACATACACACACACAAAGCACCTTTAGCGGGGATTATATGGATACAGACAATAATCTGAGCAAACATGTATTCTTTACCTCATACATTTTGTGTGGGTACTAAAAGACAAGCAAATTAGCTTTAATGAGATCAAAGGACGTCAAGACAAATTCAGCTAATTTATTTCACCACTTGTCTTCAAAGGGAATAGATTTGAAGTAACAGCATATCCCTGAAATCCCTCTTTCAGTATTGCAGTATAAAATGTAATGCAAGGATTATCTGAAATCATGCAGGTAACCAAGAAGCTGTCATAACCATCCCTTTATCATAATTTCAAAGTATGACTCAAATTTGGCCTTTCCAATAAAGGTTAAAAACTGCCACATGTTAAAAAAAATCAAATACTTCATGCATTTAGGCATGAATTTAAGTGTATTATGCATATTATACAGCTGAAGTGGCAATTACATATAAATTAATGTACTGATTGAAGGAAGTGGAGGATTGTTCTGTAATTCAGTGGTATTATAAAACACGGCAGAACCTTTAGATCCTGCCAGACCTTAATTACAGATCTAGTTTTTTTTTTTTGTAGAAAGTTAGTGACCTAAAACATCAGACCACGTATTAATGTGTTGCTATTTTGAAAGGCCATGTTACTGTGGGTATAAATAACTGCAGTTCTTAATTTTACACAAACAAGTCTGGGAACATGTTGCTGAAAAGGAAAAAATATATGCAGTGAAACTCTGATACAATGAACTGCCTTGGGACTGTAAAAATAGTATGTTATAACCGAGGTATGTAATAACCAGATACATGCACATACCCCCCAAATCAGCACAAAAATCAAAACCAATACAGTACTAATAGATTAATGTACATATATAATGTATGAAGTATAAAGATTTATTACAGAAGAAACAACATAAAACACTGTAAAATGTAACTAGTACTGAACATACTATACAGTATGTAACATTCTGTATTTTAATTATTTATTACAGTAATTCTATGTTGACTTGGATGAAGATGGTCAGATAAATGAATTATAAAAAATAACAAAAAACATATAATTAATGTACTGAATAATACTATGCTGTAATTAGTAAAATAAACGAATTAATTAAAAAAATACAGTACAGCCACTTATCGATTTACGCGGTAGATTCGTTCTTGAAAATGAGCGCGTAATTCAAAAACACGTAAATCAAACTTAATTTCCCCATAAGAAATAAAGGATGTGGCAGGAGTTAGGGGAAATGCTGCCTCAAAACACATTCGCACGTCTATTACCTTCACTGTGTTTTATTTTAAACTGTGCTTATTTGTTACTGACAATAATAAAGAGATTAAAAGGCCTATCTAAAATAAGAAAATCATTTTTAAATGAAAAGTTTTGCTACTGTATTTATGTTGAATGCTGGCTGGGATGGCTTGCTGGTGCTGGTGGTATTGGAGAGGTGGGGGTTATTGGGTTACAGGCTGCATGGAGCACAAACCGCGTAATTCCAAACAAATGTCCACGTATATTAAAAAAATGTATAAATACAAGGTCCATGTTATTCCAAAAACGCGTAAATAAAATGTGCAGAAATCGCAATGTGGTTGTACAGTAATAATAAATTATACAAATAATAATAATAATAATAATAATAATAATAATAATAATAATAATACAAGTCAACAATCATTACCATACAACTGTCAGTTCAGATACAATACAGCAGTAATCATTGCCTGTATGCTATTTTAAGAATTCTTTTAGGTCCTGGCCTGTGACAGAGAGAGAAAGGATCGATGCAGTAAATCTCCCTCCCGATTAGAAAGGGCGATGTGTAAGGGGGAAGGTAAGCCGCCTCCTAGGGCTGCCACCTCTGTGGTAGGTGGAAACTGGAAGGTGACCATATTAGGAAGGGCGCAATTCCATTGCAGTCTGCTGCGGGGCAGCTGTCTATTAGGGAAACCATGGCAACATGGTGACTGCGTGGAGGAGTTTGCTGGGTACAAAGGGGAGCAGCTACGTCAAAACCTCCCCTTACGCTGATAATGAAAATAGACTGCCGGAGCCTGTATTGCTTTGTTTTTGGGATTACCTGTGTTTTGTGTTGCAGAGGAGGAGCGAGCCGCGGATCGGTAAAACACAGAGCAAGTCCCTGCACTGCACTGCACTGCACTGCACTGCACTGCACAGCACAGCACCGCACCGCACCGCACCGCACCACTCACGGCACCACGCTTCTCAGCACCAAGAGCACTGCGTGCATGGAGAATGTGGGGACGGACAAAGTCCCGTTTTTGTTTACTTTTTATTTTAAACTAAGAGCTGCTGCATACCCCCCAATACCATTGCTGGTAAAGGGGTGGATTTATTTGTGTTGTTGTTTTGTTATTATTTTTGTTATCATTAAAACAAGCACTGTTTTGGGAGAAAGATTGTGTGGACCTGCTTCATTCACGGCACCTGACCACATGGCCACATTAACATTTCAGAACAGAGTTAAAGGTTCAAAACAGGTGTTGTTAAACCATGCTTAAATCGATTTGCATCCACGCTAAACACGGTTCATAACGGAATTCAACAACCGAGTTTGAACCCTACTTAGCAGGTAGTCTCGAACTCGGTTGTTGGCATAACTGGGTTAGATAAATTGGTTTAACTGTAATCTGGATGGGAACTGTGTTTGAGTTTGGTTACACAGTAACACACATTTAAAGTATTATGGATTTTCTTGTTGTTACTATGTCTTATAAAGCACTTTGGATGGTGGTCCACTATGAAAGGCACTATATATAATAAATATTGATTGAGTAATCCTCCGATATCCCCTAGTGTTTTGTAGTAGTACATTGCCATAATCCCCCTGGTTACATGAGACGAGAATAAAGACAAACCTGAATTAAAATACAGGAGGATTTATTCTTGTCATATTCCATTTGTACAGTCAGATGCTAATGCACTGTAGTACACAAAAACTTAAAATGTGTCCAAAACACTTTTTAAATTATCTTGGATGACATCACTCATTAGCAAGTTAAAGTCTTTATTTCAACTTTTAATTAAATTAAAGAATGTCTTATCCACCCCAGATTTTCCCTTGTGCAAATGCCCATTTAATTTATTTACTATGGCATGGGCATTTTTTCCCCCATACAAATTATTCCCCTTTTGATTACTTAGGCACCTTCTCGTAGTTCCTCCGTTCTGCTCCCGTGTTCAATGAAAATAAACAACAACATTTAGAGAGGAAGAAGGGGGGGGGGGGGGGGGGGGGGGGGGAATGTGTATACACAGTGGTTTCTGGGATACAGTCATCCAGCTAAGTCGGGGGGGGGGGAGGGCTGCGTGGTGTGGCCGAGGGTTTTTTTCAACAACAGCTGGTGAGCTGTACTGGCATATGCACAGATAACAAGACATTATTAAAATCCAAGATGGCATTGAATTTATTTTTATTCCTCCCGTCCCTCCGTTCTCCTGAAACAACAACGACATGCACTAAGGGGGGAAAAGAAAGATTCAGTGCCATCTCATCTCCATCTAGTTGATCTTTTCAATAGCAATGTACAATTCAGCACATATCAAAAATAAAGATTTACTTACTTACTTTCAATTAAATTAATTCACTCAGCTTAATTTAGTGTGTAGTTCAAAGTTATAAATGGGAGTATTTTATTTCGTATAAATGGGAGTAGTTACAATATATTAGCTTTTTTGTTAGAATTGTGAGGGGTGAGTAAAAACGGTAAATATTTAGCATGAAACCCACAGTATTATTTTTTGTCAAATCACCGCTTGGATGGCTATTAATCATTTTTTGCCCTAAACACAGTTTATTATATACTTCTTTTCTCAAATCTACTGCTTGACCTGGATTATCAGTGCAATAAGGCCCTTCAGCGTCCCTATATTGGACTTATACAGACACCTTGTCGGGCCTTATATTTGTGTGTGTGTGTGTGTGTGTGTGTGTGTGTGTGTGTGTCTCTACCACTTTATCCCTGACTTGTTTTGAAAGCTCTTTGGTCTTCATGATTGCTTTGTTGGATCACTATGTGAGTTACAGTTGAAAATCTTTATATACCTGAGGGAAATTATCTACAAGTTAAACCACTTTGCGTACACACAGGCTGAAACTATTTCACTAATGTTGTGACATTTCAAACAAATCATTTGCACCTGAACTGATTTAGGGCAGCAGTAGTAAAGGGGATGAATACTTATGCAAATGAGATTAATCTGTTTGTCTCTGTAAATCTTACTTATTTACATTCTATATGCATTTTTGTACTTTATCATTGTGGAGCAGTTTGTGTTGATTCTACATGTAAAGTCTAATTTGAAAGCATTGCATAGTATGCTCAGGTGCCAATGAAATGTGAAAACTTTGCAAGAGGGTGAATACTTCTGCAAATCACTGTATATACACACACACAGGATGATTAGAAAGTAAGTTTACATCCATATCTCACAAACAGTATGGCATAGGAAGGTAAAATTGCATACGATTGTTAAGGCAACCATGGGGATACAAATGTCACAGTTATTAATTTTTGTCACTAGGGGATGCCACCATGACATATTTCTGATAATCACAAGTGTTCAATATGTGCACCTCCATGATGCAGAATGAGTTGCATTTGTGTGATTAAGGCAGCATTACGCATCTCATTAGGTGTGCTGGCCACCTCCCGGACAATGGCATCCTTGAGGTCTGGACTTCAGGTATCCCTATAACCAGAAATCCACCGGTGTAAGGTCCTGTGAACGAGGCGGCCATTCACAAGAAAAGTGACGTGGAATGATTCTGTCCTGAAAGTGCTACGGCAAGACGCATTTCACCTGGTTACCAGTATGTGGAGGAGCACCATCCTGCATGAAGACTGCAGTGTTTGTCTCATTTTTTTGCTGCAGGACAGGAATGACATAGGTTGTCAGCATGGTGTGGTATCGTGCAGCAGTGACTGCATATTTGAGGTCCCCTTGCGGATGACTCTTCAAAAAAGAATGGTCCAATAACAAAGTTAGCCTTAAAGCCACACCACACTGTCACTTTAACATCCTGTAGGAGTCTCACAAATGTTGCATGTGGATTAGTCTCCAACCAGATAACACAGTTGTGCATGTTCACACTTCCAGACAGGGTGAAGTGTGTTTTATCTGTCTACAGGATATTAGCAGGCCACTGGACATCCAATTCCAGTCATGCCAAGAACTGCAACACAAAATCTACATGTCTGATGAAATCTGTCTCCTCCAATGCTTGAAAATGTTTGTATGGAAACAGAGTCTGCAGAGTTGAACGAAGAGCCTTACAAAGAGCCTTACGAACAGCTGAATTGGGCAAATCCAGGCGGCAGGTGACTGCACATGTGCTGGGTTGTTCTGCTACGGCATGGCTGATCTCAGCGACGACCTCGGTTGGTGTCGGTGGTCTGCTGCTACGAGGTTTATCACAAGTGAAACCTGTTTCTTCACATTTTTTGATTAACTTGTGAACAGTTCTGAAGTCAGAACTATGGGACCTGGTAAATCCAATGTGCTCTTTAAGACCATTGGCCAAATCTTACATCCAACCGCTGACAAATCTCCCGTTCATCCTCCTCTGTTACCTGTCATGATTTCTCCTCTTTCTTTTGGAACAAAATTGACAACATCTATTCTACGCTCTCCTGCCACAAACCCAGTTTACTACTTGACCACCTTGACTCTCCCTCGGTGCCCCTCCTGCCCTCTCCTCTTTCTCTTCTTTCTCCATGGCTGATGTCTCCAGGGTACTCATAAAACCATCCCTCGACTCGGCTGACCCATCTCCAATTTCCCCTTTCTCTCCAAAACTCTCAAAAGGGCTCTAGCCAGTCAGCTGATGAAACATCTCATGGATAACAATCTGCTTGAATCTACAGTCTGGCAGCACAGTACTGAAACTGCTCTGCTCCAGATTGTGCATGATCTCCTGTTTAATACTGATGTTGGTGCTCCTTGACTTAACAGCTGCTTTTGTCACCATAGATCATGGCATTCATCTTGACCACATTCAGAAGTATGTTTGGGATCTCTGGAACTTATCTCTCCAGGATGTCCTTTTACCTATCCAGACACATGCAGTCTATTTTTTATGCTGGAGAACAGTGGTGTCACAAACCCAGTCACTTGTGGTGTCCCCCAAGGATCTGTTCTTGGGCCCCTTCTCTTCAGTATCTACATGCTACCCTTGAGTCATCTCATCCGCCAACAAAACCTCATGTTTCACTCCTATGCTGACAACACACAGCTCTACTTAAAACGTGACCCTGGAAGCCCCTCTGCCATGGTTCGGTTCTCAGCTTGCATTCAAGACATTGAGGCCTGGATGTCTGCCAATTTTCTTCAGCTGAACACAAGCAAATCTGAACTCCTTCTAGTAGGATCTAAAACTCAATTTAATAAGCTCAATATAGCGGCCTTGAACCTCGGAAACTGTCTGCTGCTGCCTTCCCCCACAGTACAAAGCCTTGGTGTACTTCTTGACAGCAACCTCTTCTTTGATGCCCAAATCTCCTCCATGGTCAAATCTTTCTTCTACCATCTTCGAAACATCTCCAAAGTCCATACCTACCTTACCCTCCCGGTTGTAGAGATACTTTGTCATGCATTTGTCTCCTCTCGACTCGACTACTGGAACTCTGTTTATGGTGGTCTCCCGGCACATGCCATAAACCGACTGCAGCTAGTTCAGAATGCCGCTGCCAGGATCCTTACCAGATGTAAAAAATGATCACATCACCACCCCCGTCTTGCCCAGCTGCACTGGCTACCTGTAAAGTTCAGGATGACTTTCAAAACTCTCCTGCACACCTACAATGTCCTTCATCACACAGGTCCCGAGTACCTCCTCAGCCTGCTGACCCGCTATGTCCCTGCCCGCAGGCTGAGTCAATGTTATTTGATCTTCAGACTTTAAAATCTGATCTGTTTTATTGGTCAAACAAAAAAGATACATTTCATTAGGATATTTAAAAAAAAATGCAAGTGAATATCAATGTTGTCTACTTATCTTGCCCTGTGGTCTGTCTCAATACCGTGATTTCTAAGGCAGACCCATGTCCGTGCATCTGGAGAACACCCCTCATTCTAGTCAGAAACAGCACCACTGTCTCTAACTCACTGAAACAGAAAACACAAGACTACAGCTAATAAAGGTAGACTAGAAAAATGAACAGTACCTGCCTGGCAACTCGACTCATGTTTATGTCATGCGTCCTCATGCAGGCCTTTCCTTGATGGTTAGGGGGAGTTCCTAATTCAAATGCTGATGTTGCTGCACTGTCTATCCTCAACTACAAGAAAAGAGCAAACATGTATAGCACAACCCATACAAATATTTTCCTTTAAATACTTCCGAACCACTTTTAGACGTACTTTTAAGAATATTATAGTGCAAAAGTAATAACATGCAATGAATCAAGTGTACATATACAACGAGTACTAATGGTAGTCTTAGACCTTATTCCAAATATTTACATAATTTTACAGACATACTTACATGATCCAGAACACTCTTGACTGTTGCCAGTTTCCTTAACACCACCTCTTGCTATTGGGGACTGGCACATATTACCTTAAAACACATGCAATTAAAGATTAGTTTTGTTTTGCCACCACTTTTGTGCAAAGGTTCTTGACAAAAACTTTGGGTATTTATCTATTCCAAATGCTATTCCAGGATCAGCTGTATTTTATGACTGTAACCAACTGCTTGATTGGTGTGTCAAACAAATCAACCAATTTATCACACTTCTAACAATGTTACTATATTTGCAAATGTACTTTGTCTTCTTGACAGAGGTGGTTTTCCAGTGATAAACATACAGCTCAAGGATTTGCTTGTTAGTCTGAGCGACCCTTAACCTTTGACTTCCTGAAGTTGGCTCTTGTTTGACTTATACAAATCACAGATCATCTAACTAAAATCGCTCTTCACACTGGTGCTGAAAAGGTACAGTGCGAGTCCACACACATATCTACCAGGGTTCTCTCCAGCAGTGGTGTAGTCCTAAATCTTAAAGTACCTTGATGGCAATTTAAAATATAGATTTTTTTTTTTAAAACAAATTATACAAACTCACATTTTATTTGTACATTGAACTTGAGGAAGCATTTAACAGGTAATGCATGTGTCTTGCATACAACTTTTAGGCTACTCTCCCAGTGCTACCATATTGGCGTTTTTTCCAGCCAAAGGTTAATGTTGTCTCTGGTGGTTTGGTTATTTTTTGGCTATTTTCATCATGAATGTTTTTTTTTTTTTCTATTCCTTTCAGTCATCACCAGCACAGAACTTCAATCACCACTCTGCCCTATAGTATTAGTATATCACGTCCTCCACCATCTTCTGGAGCTCTGCATCCAATAAAATTACAAATCATACAAACGCTCAGTTATTTTTTATTCGTCACTAATTTAAGAACTGTATCAGTAAACTAATGAACAATTTAATTGTACATTACATTACACAACAAAGCAGATAAACAAATAGTTTATAACATTACTTACCAGTTTTTTTTTTTTTTTTAATAAATGTGTAGCACTTATTCATGCTTCTGTAATATATATCTATTAAATCTTAAAAGCAAGGGCAGAACGAACGACAGCACAGCCAGTCGTTCAGTTTTTTAGTGTGAATTAAAAAAAAAAAAAAATGTAATATAAAACTGGTCAAACAAAAAAATGGTAATATAGTCCTATGTATATTGCTGATGATAAATGTGTACTAATTAGTCTTAAATACTCTAATAACTAATTTGTATTAGGGTCCGTTTACATAATTTAAAAATTAAGAAAAAAAATGGTTAGTTGATATTCTTGAGTTTATAAATGGTTACACACATAGCTACTCATTAAACCAATGGATTTACACCGCAGCACATACAAAGTTGCAAGATAGTATACTGCAGTAAACACAACACAGCTAGTTAAACTGCAACCTAGGCTGATACCAGCAAAACAAACAAAATAAATAAATAACAAAGTTGGTGAATTTAAGAACGTTTATGCTTTTAAAATAAGTAAAGCACTTATTTTAGTGGTGCTTTGCTTATTTTCAAATTCATAAACGTTCTTAAGTTCACCAAATTTGTCCATTGCTGCACTGACTTCTGTTTTTTTTTTTTTTTTTTTTTCTTTTTCTATAGAAAGTCTACACCCTCTTGAACTTTTTTCACATTTTGTTGTGTCAGTTCCTCAGAGTTTCATGCATTTAAATGAGGATTTTTTTTTTCCACTTATCTACACACCATACTCCACACTGTTAAGAGAGGAAAAGTTTTTAATACTAATACTATATATATATATATATATATATATATATATATATATATATATATATATATATATATATATATATATAAATACAAAACTGAAATATCATAATTGGATAAGTCTCCACCCCTCTGAGTTAATACTTAGTGGAAGCACCTTACAATAATTACAGCTATGAGGGTGTTGGGATAGGTTTCTACCAACTTTGCACACCTAGATTTGGCAATATTTGACCATTCTTCTTTACAAAACTGTTCAAGCTCTGTCAAGTTCTTTGTAGAGCGTTGTTTGACAGCAATCTTCAAGTCATGCCACAAATTTTAGATTTGATTCAGGTCGGGGCTCTGACTGGGCCACTCAAGGACCTTTTTGTTTCTTAGCCACTCCAGTGTAGCTTTGGCTGTATGCTTTGGGTCGTTGTCATGCTGAAAGGTGAACTTCTGTCCCAGTTTCAGCTTTCTTGCAGAGGGCAGCAGGTTTTCCTCAAGGACTTCTCTGTACTTTGCTCCATTCATACTTTTTTGCATACTTCAAACAGGTTTCAAGGAGGGCTTTCTTGAGTAATGGCTTCCTTCTTGCCACCCTATCATATAGGCAGATTTGTGGAGTGCTTGGGATATTGTTGTCACATGCACACTTTGACTAGTCTTGGCCATAAAAGCCTGTAGCACTTGTAAAGTTGCCATTGACCTCTTGGTAACCTCTCTGATCAGTCTCCTCCTTGCTAGGTCATCCAGTTTGGAGGGATGGCCTGATCTAGGCAGGGTCTTGGTGGTGCCATTCACCTTCCACTTCATAATAATCGTCCTAACGTGCTCCAAGGGATATTCAGGGCCTTTGATATTTTTTTATACCCATCCCCTAATCTGTGCCTGTGATGAGTCAAAGGGTTTTCGGTCTGTGATTCAGCCTCCCGACAGTAGGTGGCATCAAACCAACTCGGGACTTCCCTTACCAAGATCTCGTGACCATGGCAAAAGTCATCTTTTGAGGGGCGGCACCTTGGTGAGGGGCGGAAGTACGAGTATGTAACTTCCAGCCACTGGAGTCAAGTGAAGGAGAAGGACACGTGTCGGTTGGGGATTGGTGTTCCACTGACTACAGAGGCGGGACATTACATACTAAAGGGAACGTACTACTGTGTTCGGGGTTGGTCCGAAAGTAAAGTAGGAGGAGTAACGGGTGGAGGGAGAGTCTGGTTTTGTGCAGCGGGATTTTTGAAACACTAACATTTCTTTTGTCTTTTTTTTGTTTATGTATGGTCACCACGAAGACAAATTAAAGACGAGTCATCACAGTTTGTTTTGGATTCCACCCCTGCACTCCTTCCCTCACACCATTTTGTTTTTCGTTTGTTATTTAATCCTTTTGTTGTGTATAGAAAATAAAAATAAATTATTTTATTTCTGTACACATAAATTACTGTCTGGACATTCCATTTAATACACTCTC
The DNA here is from genome assembly GCF_017654505.1 of Polyodon spathula. Taxonomy (NCBI): domain Eukaryota; kingdom Metazoa; phylum Chordata; class Actinopteri; order Acipenseriformes; family Polyodontidae; genus Polyodon; species Polyodon spathula. The sequence goes on along the minus strand of NC_054538.1, from coordinate 36,774,991 downwards.
GCCTCACAGTGCCTTTCAACAACTTTGTCCCAGAGTTCTTTTGAAAGCACCTTGGTGCTCATGGTTGAGTCTTTGCTTTGAAATGCACTACCCAGCAGAGGGAACCTACAGGAACTGCTGACTTTATCATGAAATCATGTGAATCATTACAATTTAACACAGATGGAAGCCACTTAACTAGGTGTGTGGTTTTAAAGGCGATGGGTTACACCTGAGCTAATTTAGGATTGTTTTTACAAGGGAGGTGGACACTTATCCAACCAAGCTATTTCAGTTTTTATTTTTAATTAATTTTCTACAAATGTGTATATATATATATATATATATATATATATATATATATATATATATATATATATATATATATATATATAATGCAATTTAATTTCAGGCTAAAAGGGAACAAAAGGTGAATGTTTTGGGCACTGTATATATAATCACAAATAGCTCCCTGGATAAAATGTGTTTAAAATACATAAGACTATTGCAGCATACATATTGCCCATTAATGAAAAATCTGAGGATTGTAACTCAAAAAGGGGGGGTGAAATGTGAACTAGAGACATAGGGAGGGATAGAAAATAATGTTTTTTATATCACATTTACGTCATTGTAAATGTTGCTGGGCTTTTAGTATGGCACGGAGAGCTGAAAACAGGCAAAGTTTGCCTATGTAGCATATATATATTACCCATTTGTGAAGAATCTAGGGATTGTAACTCAGTAAAAGGAGGGTGACATGTAATGTTGAGACCCAAACAGATTAGGAAATAATATGGGTTGTATCACTGTTACATCACTGTTTAAAATACCTTTTATACTGTTAGTGAATAGCTAAAACCATACATTTTTATATAATGAGTCAAGACAAGTTTGAACATCTAAAATATTTTTTAATTGTAAATAAAAATGTTTCCCAGGGCATTCTACATACATAACTAAATAAAATAATGTGTCAGGGAATGCTCGTCAAGAATGAAATAATTTTAAAACAATATTATATATAAGTAGATGAAACACAATTTGATTTATTCCAGGCCAGAGAATACAAGACCATCTTGGTGCAAAGGTCAATCTAGAAGAGGGCATTCCTGTCTTTCTCTTGGTCTGGCAGGCCTTGGAATTGGAAAAAGCCTAAAAAACAAGTATAATCAGTCAGATATTAACAGTGGAATGCAAACCAGCATGTTAGGTCACAGACTGCAGACTTTATATATGATTTAATGTGTTGTTTCTGATCGTGGAGGGGAGGGGGGTATGTTACTCATATTGTAGTTTTCCAGGAGCACAAACTATAACATCCTGAGTTTGTAATTCAAATAATATTGTTTCCCTCATTTTCTCGGAACACGGAACAAGATCTCCTCCAAACAATAAATGTTTAGAAAATAAGCAGATGTAAAGTCCACAGCTACAACCAGCTGTTTGCCTGTAACATCACCAGTTTCTTTGTAACTTTCGGGGTTTAGGAAACACTTCCAATATTTTTACAGTAAAGGCTGTTTAATTGCTGACTCATAGAACGTTCAAGGAACTGGAAGTGTAATTTTTTCTGGGGTTTTACTGACTAAAAAAATCGATTTTTCAGAAATAGGTATGTTAGACAGGTGAACTTTTATTGTTTTGAGCTCCCTGCTCCATACTAAAAGCTAAGCAACATTTGCAATGATGGAAATATGATGCAACCTGAAGTGTGTCTATTTAGAAACTGTCTCTAGTTCACACACCCCTTTTACTGAGTTACAATCCTTAGATTCTTCAGAAATGGGCAGTATGTATGTTTGTTTGTGCTTAAACCAATATGACCATCTGACACATTTCTTTAAAAACCTTTCAAAATCTTCATTCAAATGTAAAACGAACTCATAACTCCTTACAAAGTTCAGGTAGGTTAATGGTTACTATGGAATAGATATAGGAAACCATATGAGTGCTGTCTAAAAAATTACCTTGCCTGGACCTTTGACCTCTCTAAGGTCAAATGTAAAACTAGCTTATAACTCACTGTGAGGCGAGAGTGTATTAAATGGAATGTCCAGACAGTAATTTATGTGTACAGAAATAAAATAATTTATTTTTATTTTCTATACACCACAAAAAGGATTAAATAACAAACGAAAAAAAACAAAATGGTGTGAGGGAAGGAGTGCAGGGGTGAAATCCAAAACAAACTGATGACACGTCTTTAATTTGTCTTCGTCGTGACCATAAACAAAAAAAAGACAAAAGAAATGTTAGTATTTCAAAAAAAACCCGCTGCACAAAACCAGTCTCTCCCTTCACCCGTGACTCCTCCTACTTTTTCTTTCGGACCAACCCCGAACACAGTAGTACGTTCCCTTTAGTATGTAATGTCCCGCCTCTGTAGTCAGTGGAACACCAATCCCCAGCTGACACGTGTCCTTTTCCTTCACTTGACTCCAGTGGCTGGAAGTTACATACTCGTACTTCCGCCCCTCACCAAGGTGCCGCCCCTCAAAAGATGACTTTTGCCATGGTCACGAGATCTTGGTAAGGGAAGTCCCGAGTTGGTTTGATGCCACCTACTGTCGGGAGGCTGAATCACAGACCGAAACCCCTTTGACTCATCACATATCCCACCCCTCAGAGTGGAGCCGAAGGAACACTCGGACACCTCTAACCCTTCCCTTTTACCTCCCTCCCGGGAAAAAAAATCAGCATTTTGATGTAACTTACCCGCACGATACCTTATTTGAAAGGCGAAGGGTTGGAGCGCCAGGTACCACCGCGTAATCCTAGCGTTTGAATCCTTCATCGTGTCTAACCACTTTAAAGAAGCGTGATCTGTGATGAGTACAAAGGGTCGTCCCAGAAGATAGTATTTTAAAGATTCCACTGCCCATTTCACTGCCAGGCATTCTTTCTCCACTACCGAATACCTCTGTTCTCTGGGCAGTAACTTCCGACTGATGTATAGTATCGGGTGTTCTATACCATCTCTCTCCTGGGACAGAACCGCCCCCAGACCAGTCTGCGATGCATCTGTCTGCAGGACGAACTCTCGGCTGAAATCCGGGCTTATTAATGCTGGGGCCTGACTCAAATTAGTTTTAATAGATTCAAAGGCTGTCTGACACTCTGCACTCCACTTAATTTTATTTGGAGCGTTCTTTTTAGTGAGATCAGTGAGAGGGGCGGCTATAGTGGAAAAGTGTGGAATAAAGCGGCGGTAATAACCAGCCAACCCTAACAGTGATCTCACCTGGGTTTTCGTGGTAGGTACCGGTGAATCCAACAAAGCCTGGACTTTTGAAACCAACGGTTTCACTCTACCCTTACCCATTATGAAACCTAAATATTTAGTTTCTTCTTTTCCAATAGCGCACTTTGCCATGTTCGCTGTGAGCCCCGCCCTCCTCAGAGACTGTAAGACGGCTTCTAATCTAGTCAAATGTTCTCTCCAGGAAGAACTATAAATGACTACATCATCGATATACGCAGCTGCATACTCTCGATGAGGTTGTAAAACCCTGTCCATTAGTCTCTGAAAAGTAGCAGGCGCTCCATGAAGTCCGAACGGCATAGTACAAAATTGAAAAAGACCCTCTGGGGTTGAAAATGCCGTTTTCTCACGAGAGGCTTTCGTTAATGGAATTTGCCAATATCCTTTCGTCAGATCCAGAGTTGAAATAAACCGAGCTTGCCCCAGTTTGTCTAAGAGTTCATCTACTCGAGGCATGGGATATGCATCAAACTTGGAGATAGCATTCACCCTCCTAAAATCGATACATAATCGTAGTGACCCATCTGGCTTGTCTATTGGTACTATTGGGCTACACCACTCACTTCGGGAAGGTTCAATTACCCCAAGTTTCAACATACACTCCACCTCCCTTCGAACAGAATCTCTCCGACTCTCTGGAATGCGATACGGTCTCTGTCTAACTCTTAGACCTGGCGGAGTGATAATAGCATGTTCGATCAAATGCGTTCTTCCAGGCACGTTAGAAAACACATCACTGAACATTTTAATTAGATTGCTTACCTCTTCACGCTGATCAGGAGTTAATTGTTCCCCCATCGGGACCTCAATTGCTGACTCTGACTCAATTGAGGGTCCAAAATCCTCTCCCTCCTGTACAGGAGATATAAAATGGACTTCCCGTTCTTTCCACGGTTTCAGGAGATTAACATGATAAATTTGACTTTCTTTCCGACGCCCAGGCTGTCGGATCTCATAATTGACTTTACCAATTGCTCGAATAACCTGAAAGGGACCCTGCCATTTAGCAAACAACTTAGATTCCGATGAGGGCAACAATAACAACACTTTATCTCCAGGTCGAAAGTTCCTAATTCTTGCATTTTTATTGTAGCTTTGTTGCTGCTTCTGCTGTGCCGCTTTGAGATTGTCATGTGCCAATCGACCGACTAATTCTAAGCGATCGCGTAACTGCAACACGTATTTTACTACATTTTTAGACTCCTTTGACTGTTCTTCCCAGCCTTCTCTTATGAGATCCAAGATACCCCGCGGCTGCCGACCGTACAAGAGCTCAAACGGGGAAAACCCCGTTGAGGATTGTGGTACCTCGCGAACTGCAAAGAGCAAGTAGGGAAGCAGTTTAGCCCAATTGCGTTTTTCTTGATCTACAAAGCGGCGCAACATATTTTTCAAAGTCTGATTAAATCGTTCAACAAGCCCATCCGTTTGTGGATGAAAAACTGAGGTTCTAATTGAACGAATTTTCAATAATTTATATAGTTGCTGAATACAGTCTGACATAAAATTAGTGCCCTGATCAGTGAGAATTTCTTTCGGGATTCCCACCCTAGAGAATATTTTTACCAATTCATTCGCTACAGCTATTGCATTCATAGAGCGTAAGGGAACAGCTTCTGGATATCTCGTTGCGTAGTCCACTACTACTAAAATATACCGATATCCTGACTCTGTTCCCTCCAGAGGGCCTACTAAATCTACACCAATCCTTTCAAACGGTACCCCAATAATTGGAAGTGGAACCAGAGGTGCGGGGCGAACTGACTTAGGGGCAGCTAATTGACATTCAGGACACTCCGATACATACTTCCGCACCAGACCATAAACCCCAGGCCAAAAAAACCGGGCCAGAATTCGTTCCTGAGTCTTTTCAGTTCCCAAATGACCTGAAAATGGAATGTCATGCGCCAATCTCATGACTTCTGACTGAAAAGGCCTAGGAACCAATAACTGTTTTACGAGCTGTCCCGTCCCGGGAGCCCGGGTTATTCTATATAATAAGTGCCCAGATACAGAAAAATGCGGAAATACCACCGGTTGTCCTTCCTGCATATCCTTCCCCTCGATATATCTAACCCGTTTCCAAGCATACTGTAACGTGGGATCATTTTGTTGTTCATATCCCAAGTCAATATCTCGGTCCCAATGGTTAGGTACACAGAGAGGAGTGTCTTTTATTACATGACCTTCCACCTCAGTAACCTCGCAGCCCCGGTTACACTGAATACCTACTCCCTTTCCTTGCCGTTTCAGCGATTGGTTTACTTTTGTGTCAGACCCCTCCCCTTGTCGTCTCAGAGTTCCCTCATATTTTTCCACCCGACGCTCTCTTTTTGTTTTTCTTGGGCGGATTTTAGGGTTAAACAGGTCGGATTGCAACGGAAAAATCTCGCCAATTGTTTTCTCCTGTTGCTTTAATTGTCCCCTGGTAGAAACTAAGACCATTTCCCGACCTAAAATACGATCAAAAAACGGCCAGTCTCTTCCCAGGAGAACAGGGTATGGTAAACATTGCGCTACAGCCACTTTAACGTAAGCTGAATAATCACCTACAATAAGTCTAACTTTAGTGGTGGGATAAACCCGAGTTTCTCCATGAATACAGGAGATAGCCACTTTACCCTGTGGCTCCCAGGCTACCCCATCCAAGAGAGCTTGCCGAATCAATGTTTGTGCACACCCAGAGTCCGCAAATGCGTAAGTACTCTTTCCCCCGACCTGTACTCTTAACTGATAAGGGCCCTCCCGACATTCCCCAGTGTTCCTACCTGTTACTGCTGACCAGGATCTTGTCGCCAGGTCCACCTTTATTACTGGACAATTCCTGGCAATGTGTCCAGGCTCATTACATTGGTAGCACACTTGGTTAGGAGGCATCAACGGAGTTAATCTGTCCTGCGAGTCCGCGACCGGCAGGTTAGGGGGATTCTCTCTCGCCCAGGATGGGGCTAACCTCGACCTCCATGGTCTGAAGGTCCGGTTACCCCCTCTGGGCTTCATTGGTTGGTTGGTCCGAGTTAGTTTAGGGGCAGGAGTGGGGTCTGACCCGGCACCTTCGTTTGCGTCTTCGTAGGCCTCCGCCAGGAGGAGGGCATCCTCGAGAGTGGTAGGTCTATTCCTCTTAATCCACTCTCGATTCCCTGGCGGTAGTATAGACGCAAACTGTTCTATAACTATTTTCTGCACCAGTTCTTGGGGTGTATGTTCTTCTGGCCGCAGCCACCGGGTGCACTGATCTAAAAGATATTGTCCCGCAACCCGGGGCCGCATCCCCTTGGACAGCTGGTATTCCCGAAAACGGCGCCGGTATGTTTCCTCCGTGATCCCGAGGCGTGAGAGAATGGCTTCTTTAACTTTAACATAGTCCCCTGCATTCGTGGCCGTCAGGGCTCGATACGCTGCCTGAGCTTCCCCTGTCAGGCAGGGTGCCAATTTCATGGCCCAGTGTTCCCTAGGCCACTCTGCAGCCTCTGCCACTCTCTCAAACGTAATCAAGAAAGCCTCGGGATCATCTTCCGAGGTCATCTTCTGAAGATTAGGCTGAGCTGCAAACATCCGGGCAACCGCTCTCTCTGATGTTGATATTGATAGTTTTTCTACCAGCTGTCCCAAGAACTGGGCGAGCTGTTCCAGGTGCCGTGTCTCTCTCTCCTCTCGCTTCTCCTCCTGCTCCCTAAACATTGTCAAAACTGTAGCTAGATCCATTTTCACTTCTGACACCACGTGTGAGGCGAGAGTGTATTAAATGGAATGTCCAGACAGTAATTTATGTGTACAGAAATAAAATAATTTATTTTTATTTTCTATACACCACAAAAAGGATTAAATAACAAACGAAAAAACAAAATGGTGTGAGGGAAGGAGTGCAGGGGTGAAATCCAAAACAAACTGATGACTCGTCTTTAATTTGTCTTCGTGGTGACCATACATAAAAAAAAAAGACAAAAGAAATGTTAGTATTTCAAAAAAAACCCGCTGCACAAAACCAGTCTCTCCCTTCACCCGTGACTCCTCCTACTTTTTCTTTCGGACCAACCCCGAACACAGTAGTACGTTCCCTTTAGTATGTAATGTCCCGCCTCTGTAGTCAGTGGAACACCAATCCCCAGCTGACACGTGTCCTTTTCCTTCACTTGACTCCAGTGGCTGGAAGTTACATACTCGTACTTCCGCCCCTCACCAAGGTGCCGCCCCTCAAAAGATGACTTTTGCCATGGTCACGAGATCTTGGTAAGGGAAGTCCCGAGTTGGTTTGATGCCACCTACTGTCGGGAGGCTGAATCACAGACCGAAACCCCTTTGACTCATCACACTCACTTACAGTGCACATAGGGTTATGGTTACTATACAATACATTTAGGAACAAATATATGCGCTATTAAAAAAAAATACCTTGCTCATGACCTTTGACCTCTCCTTATGCGGAAATGTAAAATTAGCTTATAACTCCTTACAGTGTGTAGATAGGGTCATTGTTACTATGGTGTTTAAAGTTATAAAGCATCGTGAGATAATGAACTAATGCAGTATTTTGAATTGAAACTACTCCATACATCTTTTGCCGACACTTTTGCTGCAATGCTATACCTTGCAAAAATTTCCAACTGGTACTAAGCCTGTAAACCGTAAAACTGCCTGGCAGTTCTAGTTATTATTATTATTATTATTATTATTATTTCAATGTTTCCACTAATGAAAAAGTTACACAAGTCTACAGATCTGAAATGACTAAATGTATGTGTACTATATAGTATTTAAATATGTGTCATGCACTTAAAACATTAATATATGTAATTTTCTCCCAGTGGACTTCTGTGGGCGGGTTGGAGGACGGGCTGGTCCCAGGGACGTAGGCAGGCAACCAGGCATGTGTAGCAGCCGGCAGTGGTGCGAGCCCCATCGACCGTGGAGCGACATTTGGGTCACCAGGGAAGCGAAGCAGGAAACCAACTGTACCTGGTGATGCAGCGACCCGGGGGCTAGGCCCAGCTACCAGACGTCCGGACAGAAGTGCCAGGTGTCTGGGAGCCTGGATCCAGGGCTCTGACTCACCAGCATCTAGTCGGGTTGAGGCTGTGATGAAGGTGGTCTCCTCGCCTCCTCCTTCGGCAGAGGAGATCACCTTCGACGCAAGAAGCAGCAATGATGCCAGCGGCGCGAGACACTCCGGCAGTGGCGGCAACGCTGGGCACTCCGGCAGTAGCAATGCTGGTAGTGGCAATGATGACAGCAGCGTGGGGCAATCTAGCAGTGGCAATGCTGGCAGCGGCAATCATGACAGCAGCGTGGGGCAATCTGGCAGTGGCAATGCTGGCAGCGGCAATGATGACAGCAGCATGGGGAAATCTAGCAGTGGCAATGATGACAGCAGCGTGGGGAAATCTGGCAGTGGCATTGCTGGCAGCAGCAATGATGACAGCAGCGTGGGTCAATCTGGCAGTGGCAATGCTGGCAGTGGAAATGATGACAGCAGCATGGGGCAATCTGGCAGTGGCAATGCTAGCAGCTGCAATGATGACAGCAGCGTGGGGCAATCTGGCAGTGGCAATGCTGGCAGTTGCAATGATGATAGCAGCGTGGGGAAATCTGGCAGTGGCAATGCTGGCAGTGGGAGTGGCGGTGACGCTGGGTACTCTGGCAGTGGCAACACTGGTCTGCACATCTCCCTCACCCTCTCTGTGAGGATGGCATACTGCTCCTCCATCTCCTCCTGCTGCTGCTCAACCCTGGCATCTTGCTCTACTTGTTTCCTCAGAATATGAACTAAACTACGTGCAAAATGTTTACTTCCAAATCATGTTACCTTGTATAGTTAATTTCTCATGTGCTGAAGGACCGAGTCCTGCTGTTGTTCATATTGAGGTTTAGCAAGCGAACCAGACTTGGTGCGTGTGTCAAATGGGTCGTGACCACCTTTTTAGGTGGAATCAGTACGGTTTGTTTCCCAAGCGGACTTTGTTGTTCACACTTCATGCCAATCTTACCGTACCGTGTGTGGACCAAACCCTCTAAACAGACCCAATGTGAACACACCCTAAGATTTTGAGACTGATCAAGCTATTTCCATGCATAAAAGTGTATTCAGTTTTCAGTGGTCTTTTACCAGATCTACACAACCTACAACAGGAAAACTGCAGACAAACTGATAGGATAGTCCCCCAATCAGCAGTATCCACATTTCCTCTGAGGACAGTTAGAAAAGACGGGTTGTTACCTCGAGATTTGCAATAGCATGACTGTGATTGATTCATTTAACTCACCAGGCATTCACTCATCTGCTTTTAAACAGTTAACACAGTTTATTTCCAGAATATTATTTAATATAAAATCAAGGGGACACTAGTCTACATGTTGCTAGAAAATGTAGAATAAAATCTTTTGCTTCTGCATTGTTGCTTCAAATTTCAGGGGACACTATGCTACAGTATGAAGAAATTGTAGCTATAATGTTGATGGATAGTACAGAGAAAACAATACACAAATGAGATTTCCTATCAGTTTTTTTTTACTGGCCACGTAATCTGCACCAGCATTTTTTTTCAATATAATTAAATAGTCTTCATTCTTAAATACAGTAGACGCTCATTAGTAGAAACATAACAATGCCCTTTGCTATGTTGCTCTTAACTGGAGGTTGCTGTTATGGGGAGTGATACTTAAAAGTACGTGCTAGTATTTTCAGGTAGCCAAGAAACATTCCAAAATGTTAAATTAATCAAACTCATCCTCTACCGGTACATTTACTTTCTTTACTTTTTTAAATGTAGGTTACATGTTTATAGATAATATATTATTGTCATTATGAAAGAAACAATGCCCAACTGCACAAATAGATATTATATAATAATAGCATACAATAAGCAAGCGTTGTACAGTAATTCCCTTGCTTTTTTATGTCTATTTCTTTTGTATGATCCTTATACAGATGCATTTTCTTCTAGTTTCACGTCAAAGCAAACAGGTTTTTTTTTTGTTTTTTTTACACAGGAAATAAACGCTGGAATGATCAAGTAGAGAACGAATTTCCCTTGTTAAACAAACTGATAAGTGCACTGTACAGACTTGTGGCTGCATTCGTGGGGGATTAGTGGAAGTTTTACGATATCTCGACTTCTGAGTATGTCACAACGACATAAATGTTGCTGTTAAGCGGCGGCTATGTTGCTTTTACCGAGTGGGTTTTTAATGGTAAGGAGAGTGTTCCCAGAGAAATGTTGCTTGTACCAGGTGTTGCTACTAACAAGCATCTACTGTATGTATATATATATAGGGCTGTATTAGTAATATTTACCATTATCATTCTGAATTTGTTATTTTTGGCTTGACTGTTTCTCTTTTATTTGTGTAAATAAACTTGTAAATAGAGAGAAGTTGAAATGGGACTATTGTTATAAGTTTTTTTATTGATGTATTTATTTTTTAATTATTATTTTGAACAGAATTCCTAATCATACCATTTGAGAATTTTTTTTTTTTTTTTTACAAATCAGATATCTGTAACTGTGACAACATTTGCAAGTTGTGTCTGCTGAACTGCAATGTTCAAACAGCATTAAACAAAACGTAGGACTCACCTTATCCAGTGTTAAACTATTTAGTATGGTTTGGGGGGTGGGGGCTGGGCTCCACCCTATCCTTTCATCTCCTATCATCAATCAAATTTACTTCCTATTTAAATCATTAGTCACACTCTATGCAATTGTCTTGTATTTTTCATTTTGGTTTAACCTAAGCGCACTGCAAAACTCCCAGCTAAAACCTTTTTGTGTAAAGAGCAAGAAATATTAAGCATGGAATACTTACACCACCTCTCTTTCTTGGATTCGGAGGGTTTCGTGGAATACTTCATGTCCGTATCCGAGCATTCTCCGACAGCGCCGATCAGCCCACCACTCTTCCTTCCATCAAGCATCTCCTCAACATCCGAATAAGTGCCCCCCCGAGCAGGATACCATTCCACAACCCACCGTTCAAGGATTTAATCCTCGCCGATCCAAGTGGTGCCGAGCTCAGGATACCTCTCCTGAACGTTTGTACTTTAAGGACTGGACTCTCAACAAGCTGATAAAGACCCTGCTCAAAAATGGCAGTGAAATCCCAGCAGGGAGCAATCAAGAATCCCTTTTCATTATTTATTGCAAATCCATCTCAGCAGAACCTATTTTTCCACCCAAGAAAACTCCCCAGCCGCGCTCAGCTGTTCAGTGGCCCAGGCCAGACAGCAGGCAGACTGTTTCAGAGCAAGCTACCGCAGCCAGCACGTCATCAGTCCTGCAGGCAGCCGCTCCAGTCAGCAAAACTCAGCAGGAACATTCTCTTGGAAACTTAAACGTAACACACCATTGCGGTTTAACATGAATGTTATAATGCTTCAGCATCGGCACCAAACCATCTTTTCTTTGTTGTAATTTCTAATATTGCACTATAATGCTAACACAACATTATGTTTAAAATGGTTCATAATATTAAATCGTTTTTTTCTTTCAAGAAATATAGTATTAATAATTTTGTTGACTTTATGCTGCTCCACTACATATTGTGGCATTACTGACAAATTGGTCATTAGCTACCAGGAAGGACCTATTTAACACTTATTTCCCTGCCTATACCACCTATAAAAAATAATAAATAAAAAAATCACCCTGAAAAAAATTGATTAGGAGAATCTTCCTCACAACATCCCACACCTGCTCCGCATTCATTTTCCCCGCCAAGTTTTTATCGCCAGCGAAGAAGCTAGTCACATGACCTTTTACATCACTGTCATTGGCTGATTTATTGTATGACATAATGTTGCTTCTACAAAATCAAGTCCTTTGATACAGTTGCTTGCAACAACGTTGCCTGGAACTTGTAGCTTGCACGTCACATTCTACAAAAAAGCACCCCTTTCTACATTTTTTTAGCAACATATAGACTAGTGTCCCTTCGGCTTAATAGGCATGATGTAAATGGCTATACTACAGAAAACGTTGCCTTTACCTAAACACACAAACAGCAAAGCTCAGCACCGAAGAGTCCTAGTCGTACAGTCAACTGTTGACGAATGCGCCACCTCCCCTTAATAATATGTCTTCATATTGCATGACTAAAATAAACTATTATTTATAATTACAGTTTTTACATATTATAAAGTTGTTTCAAATGCTAGGAATAGTTATGCATTGTTTGACTGCACTTCAGGGATTTGGTCCTTTAACCGGGCAACAGGCAACAGGTGTGTTGTTTAATATCACGTGTGACAGGTATGAAGATTTTATGAAAGTTGTATAGACTGCAGGCCAGGACTTTGATGAATTAGCTTTTAATTTAAACTTGTTGGAAGTGATGTGGCTATCCAGTTATTTTGCCTAGGTGTAATATCGTCTCACAATACTCCTAGTGACAAACACACATATAATCTTTTGTTTTATGATTAATTTTATTAATACTACAATTTTGCTAAAATCTAAAAGCTTTAAACTATAAATAATGTGAATAGGAAAAACACTAAATGTGACTGGAATTTGGAATTCAGTCGGCATTTGAATGAAAGTGCAACAGTCAGCGATTACTGTAGTACTTTGTTTTAAATAGACTTATTATTATTAATTATAATTTATAAGAGATATTTGGTGCAGGTATTTAGATGGACTCAAATAAATAACTATATCATGCCTTAAAAAGTTATGCCAGCTTTTCTTACCAGCATTAATTACTATCAAGTCATATGTTAATTGGCTGATTTTACTACCAGTATGCATACATCATGATTTTGCAGAAAAGCACTTTATTTGTCACTTATAGTGTAAAATGTGTGTATTGCTGACACTAAGGTAGCCTGATTTATGTTGCTGCCAGTAGCAGGAAGCTGATTTGGTTCCTACGAGTAGAGGCCCTGCCAGTATGTTGTTATTATTATTATTATACTATCATCTTATGTTCTAAGTTAGTTGAACTCTCTCACTATCAAAATGACAGAACAAGCCATACAATAGTTGGTATAAACTCTATCTCTATCTCCTGAACGGCCTTTGCTGCATGCTAAGATCTGGTTGTCGTTGCTTGCCATAGCGAACACATACCAGCTTGAGGTGTACATGCCAGTAAATTTAAAGCTAGTAAAATAATAATTTATTAATTTCTGTTCATTATGTACAGTGTGCATCAAAGTTTCCTTTATTGAAATATGTGCCTATTATGGCAAACATGTACAATACTAATTCTACAAAATGGAAATGTAGCCATCGTTTTCAGACATGAAAAGTATAATACTCTCTGACACTTGAGGGAAAGTGACTTGAGTTATTGGTGTTGCACAGTAGTCATTTGTTACAGTGACTTGCAAGAAGGGTCTGGTAATATGGGTTAATAGTACTTGACTGGCAGTTACTATACGTATTTATTTTACTGGATTATTGTATTAGCTATATTATTCTGTTTAAATTAAAAAAAATACATATTCTGATGCTACCATTCCAATATACTAATGCAAAAAAATCCAAGAATTCTTATGATTTGGTTTCTTGTTCCTTTCATCAGCATGCTACTGTACCTAATTGTTTAGTTTGTATTCATCCAAAGTTAAACAAAGAAAATAAGTGAAAAGCAATATTGCAATATCTTCCGCCAAAAGGATATGGAAGATTTATAGATTCTGAGTTCTGTGATTAGTAAAAGCTCAGATGGGAGTTAGCTTCATTTCCACTGCCCATTACAACTGAAGGTAAAAAATATTGAGTTGGTGTGAGTCAGCAGCATGAACTGCACAGAACAGCCTTACAGTTTCTGAGTTAGTGTGGCACTTGCGTCAACAGACACTCATTTACATTATGATTAGAGGTGATGAATTAAGGTGGGTTGTTTTCAAGTGATGCATGCGTTTGTAGTTGTTCTTTTGATATTATGGGGAAAAACATCTTCCTTTCACATTTTTTTCTAAATTGAAATTGAAATGTAGTTGCCTAGTTTGTTAACTTAACCCTTTGCTGAGCATTTTACCCTTTTCAGGTTTGTCTGACATGACTTGACTCTAAGGGTTGTATCAGTGCAAATATTTACCTAAAGTACACACTAATACACCTTTTTAGAATGATAAAGATCCAAAGGTTGATATTTCATCACTGTATGATGTGTGCATTATGTGCAAATATGTCATCAATCTAATTGACTGCAGAGGGTTAAAGAATGCAATTTAGTGATTTAGTGACCACAGACACAGACCCCCCCCCCCCCCCCCCCCCCCCCCCCCCCCCCCCCCCCCCCCCCCCCCAAGGAAAAAAAAAAATAACTAAACATGTAATGTTTGTTTGGAGTACATAATTACATTTGTTGTCTCATGCCAAAGTGGTCCAAAGGTGATGGAAAAAATCTCATAGATTTATGTGAAAAAAGTCTAAATGTAGAGCTTCGTGAGAAACTGACATGTAAACTACATTGCCTTGTACCCTTCTCTTCAATCTTAAGGGGCTGTATCATGAATTGTTTTGGGTAAAGAGGTGGGATATTTTTTTAATTTATAAAACAGAAAGTAAGTAGCTTAATTCCAAAAAATTATAGATCAAACATTTCTAATAAAGTGCAAACAGTTGCTATCGGATGATTTATTGTACAATGTGTATAATTACTACAGTATAAATAGTTAGCATTAATGCAGGGCAGGAGAAAAATAATGCAAGATCATTACAAAGCACAAATATAAAACTGGATATGTTTGCGACATTCAAATCATTTCCCAATTTGATTTAGATTAATGTAATGAATGATTATAAATGCATTGCTCAGGTTGTAACAGACATGAACATCTGTTGCAGTTGATGATAATTAATATAACCTTTTTGTATTTAGATGAGGAAAAATAAAAATATAAATGTGGTTTTCCAAGTACGGGATTAATTTCTTTGTACTGTATTTTTGCTTTGTTATTCAAAGCATTCTGTGGGATAGTTTTCCAGTTCTTTTGTAAAAATAAAAAAAAAACAATGATTATAACAATGCTGTGTTGCTAATCACGGCAACTTACTGCAGTACAGTATGTGGATGATTTCCATTACATGAGAGTAGATTTGAACTCGGCTCTCGCCAAGATAAGCGCTAACTAAGACGTAGCTTTACAGTGAACTTTCCATCTGTAGATATCCTTCTGCCTGGTGTTGATGTCTGAAGTGTAGTGCTGGCTCCAGAAATCAACTTATTTTGCCTCCCCAGCACATCAGCACACACAACGGCTGCGATGCTGGCTCCAGGGATCAACCACAGTGTCTCCACAGCGCATCAGCATGACAACCCTTTGGATTGAGCAAAGTGGAGTACCTCTCTGGGGTCTTCAAGTGGTCACCTTCTGTCCTCTGTGTCTCGTCAACTAGCCCATGACACCTCAAGAGGGCTCAACAGTGATTTTGGTGTCCCAACATCACACCCCTTCATCCCCCATTCAACTCAGCCCAGCTTACTTACCCATACATCAGCATTGCTTTCTTTCTGTTGGGCTTGAGAGCCCCATCCAGAATCTTTCCGTCTCAACCACAGCCAGTTGCTGCTCCTTTCTGCTGCTTCAGATAAGTTCTTCACTGAGCGACGCAACTCTTGGCCACTGAACTCAATATCTCTGAGAAACTGGTTTGTAGACTGTGCCACAAATCCTCAGCAACCCACCTACACTGGGTTAAATCGGACTCTCCATCCTCGCTGTTCCGCTACAGCAGCTAGTTGAGCATACCGACCGCACCTACCAGGTAACCTGGCGCGGCTCAACCTCCACACCTTACCCTATCTCAACAGGAGTCTCCCAAGGATCAGTCTTTGGTCCTCTCTTCTTCTCTCTCTACACCCACTCACTGGGCCCCCTCATCGCATTCTATGGTTTCTCATACCATTTCTATGCTGATGATGCTCAGATCTTCCCCTCCTTCCCCCCTCTGACCCCACCATCCCCTCCCGTATCTCCTCCTGGATGCACTTGCATCACCTCAAACTCAACCTCTTTAAATCTGACCTCCTTTTCTTTCCCTCCTCATCTTCCCCCACCTCTGTTCTCTCTATCTCCATTCCTCTATAATATACCATGCTCTCTCTCTCCTCCTCAGCCAAGAATCTTGGAGTAACCCTGGACCCTTGCCTCTCCTACTCCCAGCACATCTTCACTCTTTCACGCAACTACCGATTCTTCCTGAGCAACATACAAAGAATCTGACCTTTCCTCACCAACTACTCCATGCAACTCCGCTTACAGGCCCTGGTACTCTGCTGCCTAGACTACTGCAACTCCCTCGTGGCTGGCCTCCCTGCTTCTGCCAGCTATCCACTCCAGTTCATCCAGAACTCCGCTGCTCATCTGGTGTTCACTCAGCCTCGTTACTCCACTGCTCCGCTCACTCCACTGGCTTAAGGGATTAAGTCATGGGTGTCATGGATTCCGTGCTTTTAGTAGAGAACATTGAACTTTACCAACACCAAACAACAACAAAAAAACACTTTTTTCACTGTTTAGCTAATGATGCTGATCTAGCTCAGTTGCTTTACTTTCCAATGTAGCCATTAAAACTTCATGCTGATATTGGACTCAGCTCTTACCAAGATAAGCACCAACTAAGACATAACTTCTTTTACTGTAAACTAATGTGATCCATCTATGTTTCCATCCATCTGATAATGTAGATATCCTTCTGCCTGGTGTTGATGGCTGAAGTGTAATGCTGGCTCCAGGGATCAGCCTATTTTGCCTCCCTGGCACATTGGCACACACAACGGCTGCAATGCTGGCTCCAAGGATCAACCACAGTGCAGCCTCCAAAACATCTGGACTGAGCTGAGTAGGGTACTTTTCCGGGGTCTTTAAGTAGGCTACTTCCATCCTTGGTGTTTCATTGACTAGCCCACAACACTTGACAGTGATTCTGGTGTCCCAGCATCACTCCTCTTCATTCCCCACTCAGCTAAGCCCAGCTTACTTATCTTCCTTTGTATCAACGTTGTTTTCTTTCTACTGTGCTTGAGGTCTCCAACCAAAATCTTTTCGTCTCAAACAGAGCCAGTTGCTGCTCCTCTCTACTGCTTCAGATAAGTTCTTCACTGTGCATCTCAACTTTTGACCACTGAATCCGATGTCTCTGAGAAACTGGTTTGTGGAGTGTGCCACAAATCCTCGACAATCCACCTCCACTAGGTAAACCTGGACTCTCCATCCTCGCTGTTCCGCTGCAGCAACTAGTTGAGTGTACCAAAGTTTCTTCCTTTCATACACCTCATCCAAAGCATTCTCCCATGGCACTGTTAACTCTATTAGATGAACAAGGCGTGCTGATCCAAACCACAAGACAATATCAGGTCGAAGGTTACTGGTGACAATCTCAGGTGAAAAAATAAGCCGTCATCCAACCTCTGCCAGCATTTTCCAGTCTCTAGCAGCTTCCAGTTGTCCTAGACAAGTTTTGGTTATAATACCTTTTCTTGGTGGTTGCTCCCCTGGACGAAGGAATGTTCTTCTTTGTGTGTCATATATTGTTGGAATTGGTAGCAACCTGTTGGTCATTCTGCACTTGTCTTCTAATGGTAAGGCCAAACATCGCAGCATCTGGTCATGATGCCAAATAAACCGTCCTTGACTAAGACCCACCTTACATCCTGGCAAAATGTGTCTTAATGTAGTTGGCGATGAACACAAAGGACACCATGGATCCTCTCATACCCAGAGGTTTAGGTTCTGTGGTGATGGGAGAACATCATTTGTTGACCTGAAGAGGAAACTGATCCTGCTCTGTTCATAGATCTCGGCATCTGATCTTGCATTGTACCACACTCCCATCTTGTCCATTCTCCCTGCTTGGCCTGGGAAACTACCTTTATGCACCTTATCCTCTCCTCCTACTTTTGCGTCTAGTTGACAACCAGCTTGCACTGTTGAGCTGAGGCTGCTTTGTGCTATGTAGGAGGAGCTGAACTGAGACCAAAGCCTCTTCCACGCTGTACTTGTCCCATGATATCACTGATACGAAGGGCTGCCTTTGCATCTTCCACAGCTTCCTTTGACGCCCACTTTCTTCCAGTTTTCAACACAGTTAAAACCATGTATTTTAATTTGCATCTTCTTAATATGTCTGATCTTTTTTTATTTAGTTTTTTTAATAGATAAAATCTACTTTGACATTAAGATACTGCTTTCAAATTAGAATATTAGTTATTTTCTCAACCGAAGGTGAAAAGTATATTTAAAAGTATTTTAGAGTCATATGCTAAATGGAAATGTATGAATTTCAGGACGGTCTGCTCCTTCTGTTATAGGCACTGCTGGTCTGGGCGAGGGATTTGAGAGTGGAGTTGAAGTAAGCATTATACCATTAGGCCTATTCCTTTTGGTCTGGTTAAAAAAAAAAAAAAAAGGCGTAAACTTAGCAATGTGGGAACCCCCTGTGCTACCATAAAAATGCAATATTACACTACCTGATTTGTTCGTTTATCATTTTACTAGTAAATAACATTAAATACAGGGATGAAGCTTTAAATTATGTTATTTCAAAGTATGTTTGATTTTATCAATAAATTCAAGTTTGATATTCCTGAAACTGTTCTGGACTATTGATGGTTTCATTAATTACAGTAAAGACCAGTTTCCTAAAAATCTCACTTGAATTTATTTCTGAAAACAAGTTGTCAGTTAAATTGAAAAGAGTCTATAATCTAAAAGAAAATATTCAATTCAGTGACAAAACACCCATTACTAGCAGGATGTTAGGAACCATAACTTCTGTGATAACTGTTGCTCATTCAATTTTAGAAGAAAGGCTGTAAAATCCAAATAGATACTAGTACCCAATCTGGTGTAAATGCTACTGAACGTGTTCCAGAACGTGTCCTCCTAACCTCTTAAAAGTTGGGATTTGATCCATTAATTTAACTATGCTGAAGACACGTTCGGCAATTTATAATTCCCAGCAGACACTGCATGCAAGCCATTTACATCATCACCTTATATACATTACATTAAATGTCTGTTGCTTACTTTTCCAAAAGTTTTTTTTTTTTTAATCCCCTTCATTAACATCCACCACACGCACTGAAGAAGGTAGTATTTTCAAATGATGGTGCTTTCATGATGTCATCATTACACCATAGAGTCAGACATCTTCACCTTACAAAGTGCACATGCTCATTCTCTTCTCCTGAAAGAAGATCCCCCTGCTGTTTCATACAAGTGTAAACGCACCCTTCCAGAACAGAATGTTTTGGAATCTTTTGTAAATGCAACATGATTGACAAAACTGTTTGTTCAGGTAGCCAAATAACTGACAATCCCCTGAAGGTGAATAAACTCAGCACTCCATGTACATTCATGTAGTATTCTGTTTATTACCAAGAACAAAGTTAGAAAAAAACTGTTTAAGCCTAAATTACAAAGACTTTCCTTAGATCCAATTCTATATGCATAGAATGCAAAACTGTTGATCCCAATTAAATATTTACTCAGAAGTAAGAGTACAGATATGTATTCAATGCTACTCAACACTTGCTGTATAAAGATTAATATTCTTTAAACAGCTCTAGACAGCTCTATTATTTTATATTATTAATATTGTTTGGCATCTAAAAACAGGATGTTTTTGTATTGTTATTGTTTTACATTGTTTTAAAATCCCCACTCCAACTAAAACTCTTGCACAGTGTATAGTGTGTGTGTGTGTGTGTGTGTGTATATATATATATATATATATATATATATATATATATATATATATATATATATCTATATATAACTTCAGTCGTCTTCCATGAGAGTGGAACCTCTCTTTACTTCTGTTTAAGACAAACGCTTTATATATCAGAGAGAAAAGTAACTGCTACCTACCTGATCGCTTTACCAGCACGCCATTTGTTTTGGTTATTTAGAGTTTGTTTATTTTGGCCGCTGTGCCATTTTTTTTTTTTTTTAAATTTAAAAGCGTTTTGTTTTGTTTCATTATTTTATTTAATAAAGGCAGAGCGCAATAGCGTCTCATTCCCAGCAGTACCTTGTTTTTCCATTCATTTCCTGGTCTGATGTTACCCACAAGCCGTCCTTGTCACATAGGTACAATAAAATGTATACAAGTATACAAGATAAAATATTACCAAAATATTTACTGATTAGCAGGAGCCACTACCACATGTTCCAAGCCTTTTCTACCATTATAACAATTGCCACTGGATGCATACAACAAGTAAAAAAGAAGTCCTCTTTCCACAGTTATCGAACAATATCTAACAGAAACTTGAAAAGGTCTAATATTATTTGTAGTTGCTTCTGACAAAATTAATTTTGGAATAGGTCAATGGTTTTGTAGTGAAAAAATTAAGCTGACAAATGGTGTTTGATTCAAAAACAGTTTATATACAAGAAAAATTGAAACACCAAAGAAAAGTCACTTAATAGGGTATTGGGCCACTCAGTACGGCCTGTATACACCATGGCATAGAGTCTACCAGCCTCTGGAAATCTGCAGGAGGGATGGGGCACCATTCTTCCACGAGAAAGTCAGTCAACTCATGCCTGGTTGATGGAGGTGGAAAACGCTGTCTCAGGCTTTGTTCCAGAATATCCCATAAATGCTCGATTGGGTTCAGATCTGACTGAGAAGGCCACACTTGCTCTGTGGATGGGGGCATTGTCATCCTGGAAGCCCCCCCCCCCCCCGGCAGGAATAAAATGCTGCAACAAGGGGTGACGATGAGCACTCAGTACCATTAAGTAAGGATTAGCATTGACCTTGCCTTCTAAGGGAATGAGTGCACCCAAACCATGCCAGGAAAATGCACCCCACAACATTACGGAACCACCAGAACCATTCATTGTTGGAACCAAGCACTCAGGGCTGTAGAGTTCTTTAGGTTGGCACTACATTTGTCCACTTATCGAGTCACATTTCTCCACTGCTCAGCAGTCCATTGCCTGTGCTTTTTGAACCACTGGATTCGCAAACATGCATTGCCAGGTGTGATGAGCAGTTTGTGCACTGCAACCCGACTATAGTATCCCACTCTGGAGTTCTCGGCGGAATGTTTTTGATTAAACTGTCTGCTCGCACCCCAGGTTGAAATTTGCAGTCACTTGATCTGTAGTTGCTCGTCTGTTTTGCCTTGCACTTGGAATTAATGCATATTGCCCTTTACTGATGATGTCTTTCCCTCAGAGTTCCGACATCACCTTAGACACCGTTGTTCGTGAAACATCAGCAAGTTGAGCTGTCTTGGTCACTGAAGCTCCTGCCAAACGAGCCCCAACAATTGTCCCTCAGGGTCACTGAGGTCTCCTCTTGCAGCCATGCTAGCTATAATTATAGGCAACCAGGCCTGTCCAGCATTTTTATGCATGGCCCCAAGCATGCTGGGATGTTACTTGCTTAATTAACGCATGAGCCACACCTGTGTGGAAGCCCTTGCTTTCAATATACTTGGTGTCCATCATTTACCCAGGTGTTTAAATTTTTTTGTCCACTACTGGTATATCTCCAATACCATCATATAAGCACAAGATTTAAACTGGCTTTGGACAAGGCCTCAGTACAGCTCAGTGCATACGTTTGTGTCAGAAAGCACGGATATCCATGGAGTCAATTCAAAAGAGATGAAAAGACTGACCCAACCTTAAAATGTTTGATATTTATACTTTGTAAACAATTGTTGACTCCACTCCCATTTGTCTTACTTCTGTCCATACCACGTTGTACCTAGCAGGGTGCATCCATCTTGTCTTTCAGTTCCCCTCCCCCATCTCACACAATCTCTGCTCATCTCCTGCCTTTGGGCGTTTAGCTCAGACAGCTATCTGTGACAAAGTCGTGTTAGGCTATGCAAAACTGCATGTAGCTGGTTTTGCTGATGGGAAATGAGAAAACTCCAAACTTATACAATACTGTACAGAACTTAATATAAAAGCATATTAATTAGTAAGCACATTAAAACGACTATAAAAGCACATTCACACACAATTTAAACATAGTGATTAAAAACAACTTCACTATAAAAGCCACACATACACATAATGTAAAACTTAATAACATAATTAAAACCTCACGCAGTAAGCCATCACTACGGTTTTGAGTTAAATTATTTAATTGCCAGGTAAAGCATAGTGAATACAGTCTATAAAATAAAAGATAATTTTAGTTCAGTGACAAAACACATGCTAGTTTGTTGGTTGTGCAGTTTCAATCTTAATTCTGTACATCTTTGATACATTCTACAGTGGTCCTTTCTGAATAATAAGTATAGTACAATATATGCATGTCTTACCTTGGTAGCTAAGGGAACATCATTTGTAGGCCATTTAAGAGTTAAGACACAACTGGGGATGTGATTAACGTAAGGTAATTACACCTCTAAAGTGTGGCATGATATACTAAACCAATAAATACAACTGTGATATGAGAGATTTTTAAATCCAGCGTAACTTAGCTGAACCCTTTACTGTTTCTTCTAGATCTAAACGCTAGTTACTGTCTCACAGTAACAGTTGTAATGTACACTGTTCGATTTGTAATACTACTATCAGTACAAAGACATTTTATCTGCTAGAATCGTTCATGAGGGTCTGATTATTTTGAACAATGTCCCATTCTGGAGGTATGTTTTGGGTCATTATCTTGCTGTAGGATGAACCTCTGACCAACTAGGCGTATACCAGAGGGTACTGCATGGTGCTGCAAAATGCTGTGGTAGCCGTTTTGGTTCAGGGTGCCACTCACTCTGTGCAAGTCGCCGACTCTGGATCCAGCACAAGAGTCCCAGACGATCACGCTTCCTCCTCCATGTTTGATAGTTGGTGTCACACACCGAGGAACCATCCTTTCGCCCTCTCGACGGCATACAAAAACCCTGCGTGATGAACCGAAGATTTCAAAATTTGTTTCATCGGTCCATAAGACCTTCTTCCAGTCTTCAGTAGTCCACTGGCGGTGCTTCATGGCCCAGGCAATCCTCTTTTTCTTATTTTGCCATCTTAGCAATGCCTTTTTTATTGCCACTCGACCTGTCAAATCTGCAGCTCAATGTCTTCTCTTCACAGTTGAAACTGAGACTTGCTTACTTCGACCAGTGTTAAGCTGTGCTTGAAGCTGTTGTCCTGTGAGCCACCTATCATGCAAGCTGTTGGCTCTCAGAAACTTGTCTTCTGATTCTGTTGTGGCTTTGGGTCTGCCAGACTTCTTCCTGTCAGAATTTCCTCCAGTTTCCAAGTGCCTTTTGGTGGTGTAGGAAACTGTACTCACTGACACCTTGGCTTTCTTTGCAATTTCTCTAAAGGAAAGACCTACACTTTTAAGGGTTATAATGGTATGTCTATCTTCCTTTGTTAATTGCCTTTTTCTCACCATTATGATAGCAATATACTACTTCCTGTAGTACAATATTGTCCAAATAATGCTTAAGAGGGTGTAGTAACACAGTCTGTTCCAACACTGCTTTTATACAGACAGAGGGTTTGTAAGTAATCAACAAAAGTTGGGACACCTGTAGGACTTGTTAGCATCAACTTTCAAGGCTTAATTTACTTCCATTGCTGCAGAACAGCTGTAAGTTGTTAACCCATTACTTATTACCTGAAAAAGGCCTTTTTGTATAACTCTGAAATGTACATTATTTTTCAGTTTTTGGTAACCTAAACTTTTTTTTTTAACCTCTGGCAGTGTACCGCTTACCTTTGTACCATTTCAGGTTATTCACTGGACTTGAACTGCTTAAATTTCAATAAAAACTGGAAAAATGGGGGTGTTCTATAACTTTTGACCGTGTAGTGTGTGTGTGTATATATATATATATATATATATATATATATATATATATATATATAATATATATATTAATTATTTTTTTAAATATATATATAACATTTAAAATAAATACATAAATGACAGCTAATTAGTCCAAGTACTTACCTTTCAAATGAGCCATTGACAGTCACTCTAACGACTTGTACAACCGGAGAAATGATGTTTGAAGTGACGAGTGTGAGTGAAACTGTAGTGAACAGAGTTGTAATGATGGCTACCATGTATGGGGTGACAAGTGTAAAATAAAGCACTAATGTTTTAACAGCTGGTTTTTATCGGATTTAATGTAGATCGCGTATTTTTTCCTAGATTTAACCAAAAAAGGTCCAGATTTAGCAAAATACATAAATGTTAACAAACACATTCTTAAAAGTCGGAGTGTAACGGCAACTCTGTGGCATACAATGCCAAATCAAACGTGTCAATGAGGGTGGGCTTGCATGCTAGCTTCAGATTTAGCTAGAAAAATTATTTTTTTGTGAAAACCCAGATTTATATTCCTGAATGATATTGTTTTTCATATGTATATGAAAAAAATTTGAATTTATTTGTTGGAAACCCAGATTTAACATGTCAGCTAAAGGTTCACTCACTAAGTGTAAATAAATAAATAAATAAATAAAATAAATAAAAAAAGAGAAAGATTTACAGACTGATTTTAAATGTTGAATGTGTGATACACTTATTTAGTTAAATCTAGATTTTTGGGGATTAAGTCTAGGGGAAAAAAAAAAAGTGGTTTACATAAAATTGGGGGGAAAAAAACACAGTTTAAAATATAAAGATAAGTTTGAACTTTTTAATATGTGTGTCAATGGGGGCCCAAAAAAGGGGGGCAGCATCTAAAAAGTTTCCACACCACTGATTTAGATCCATGACAGGTACATTATTAAACAGCTGTAACAACATGTGGGGATGTATAACGTTATATTTTTTGGAATCCCACTATTTACTCTTTAATTTCTTACCTCTGAATTATTCTGAATACCTTAAATGTACAGACATGTTTTAAATGCTAGTTTTTGTCAGCACTCACAGTGTTCTATTTGCATTAGCCAGATCACACTAATTGACTGGGAAGTGCTGCTTAACAGCATATAAAAAGTATTCACTTTTCATGTTATGCAAAGAAACAAAAGCCTTTGATGTGTCACATGGATGGTGATCCACTATGAAAGGCGCTATATAAAATAGACTGATTGATAACTTCTAGAGCATTTTGCTGATAGTTAGATGGTCGTAGAATAGGTAAAAGCAATGGTTTCAGGTAAGAAAAGGGTATGGTTGTAGATGCTTCTGTTGGAATGACTATCACAGGCTGCAACTGGGAATTGACCATGTTTTCTAAATAGTGCTCTTATTGGGTGTCCTATGTTTTTTCAATAATGATAATGCTCTTATTTTAGATGAACCTTATGAGGGAACAAATACAGACGCAATTTAGCTATACTTTTTGATACATTACCACTGTCAATTAAAATCCATAGGCATGATTGTGCTATTGTAACAGCACTTATGGCAGTTTAAAAGAGAAAAGAAAAATTGTTGTGTAATTCTGTCCAAAACTGGGCCTGTAAACAAGTGAATCTTGCAACTTTAGCAACCCTTAATAAAAATATCATTAGTTGTCCTGTATGAACACATACAGCATAACTCATGTAATTGGCCCTCATTCTAACTTTGAAAACAGCCTTTGCAACTTTTCTGCTTCTGTATTTGAAGGAGATTTATCACATAGTCATCTGAAGCATCCAGTACCGGAAGACAACTATATTTGTCCGTATTGATTTTCCAGATTAAATCTTCCTTATGGGGGTGGAAGCCCACCACAAATGTATTTCTTTAGGGACACTACTGGGCAAAAATAATTGTTTCACCTAGTCTGTTTCTCACTCACATCTTTTATATTTGGGGTAACAAATGGAAACATATTATTTTGTATAGTATGCGGTGTTGCTATACTGGCTAGTTTTACTATGGTTTTAGCCCTTTGATGTCATACATATGTTCTCAGACTGAATGCATTATTAGATTTGAAAACTAGACTGGAAAAAAAAAATCTATTAAAAAAGAAAGAAAGAAAGAAAGAAACATGTTTGTTATTAATATAGACATGCTTTGGCTAAATAACATAAAACCATTCCATCAAGGGTTTTTGTATTATTCCCTAGGTTCATACAAATGGAGAATACCGGTATGAATAATATCTGAGTAAAAACTTCCTTTATTACAGTAAGTCTGCATTTTTGGATTTCCTATTACAGCTCATATTTGTAATTAATATGAATTGATAATGTAGCTTTCCAACAGATGTTTGCACAGCATAACTCTTAAGGCACACTTCTCTGTTAAAGGGGGAAAAAAAAGTATTTATTGTGGTCTGAGGAATGTATATCTATGTCTGGGACATAAAGAGAGGAAGTTGCAAGGAGACCATTATAGGGACTGTAGCTAAGCGTGCTTAAACTAAATGTTGATTGTCAGTTTCACCTTTATTCAGATATATTATTTAGTCTCTTATTAGCCGTTTGAACATTAACATGCAGAACTCTGCATGAATGCATCAAGTTCAGTAAGAAAAGCAAGGACTGATCAATTGTAGAATAAGTCGTTTCAAGTTTTATGTTAAATAGATAGTTTGATATAGTATTTTTCTTTATATAATGTGTAATTAATAATTTATTTTTTAAATGGTTTAATTGTTGCTATGTATTTATTTTACTGATGGTTACAGTACAGTGACACACTTTTACTGCACGACACCCATGTATTATAACCAAATCAATCTGAAACGTCGATATACTGTAGACCAGGAGCACTGGTGTTTCATTTTGCTGCCGGACCTCAGCAGCCCTTGCATAGGTTGCTGAGGGGAGCACGGGAGAAAAACGCTTGGCTGCAGTGGCTGCGAAGAGGGCCAACCCCCGCACCACAGCTAGACTTGGCTCTCCTCCCTCCATCGCCTCCCGATGGTCCTCTACAACCATCGCCTTCCAGGGGACCGCTGCTGCCCTGCCTCGCACCGCCCAAGGATGCCTGCCTCTCTTCGCCCAAGGATGCCTGCCTGGCATCGCCTGGGGCTGCCTGGTGCTCCACATAGCCTGGGGCTGCTTGTGTCTCTCTTTTATCCCATAGGGTCGCCGAGGGTCCCGCTTTGCCTGGGGTCGCTGGCTTGCGCCGCCTGGGGCCGTTACTAGTCCTGCAGGACCACAGGAAGCACCGGGTCCGGCGCCTCAAAAAAGGGGGCTGCCGGCTACAAATAAGGGGGGAAGGTCAGGAGACCAGCTCCCCCAGCCGCACTTTCGCGGCAGGAGGAACAGTGGCTGAAGCCCCGGAAAAGGGAGCTGCCAGCCACGAAGGAGTGGGGGGAGAAGGACCTCCCACCATGGCCTCCCCCATAGACACATTGCTCCCCCTCTTCCGGGACTTTGAGACTAAGGGGGGAGGTGCCCGTTGGGGCCATGTGTGCTTTGCACAAGGGGGGGGGGGATATGTAGCAGGGCCGGAGGAAAGCCCTGTTTAAATGTATTTGTTTGTTTATTTCTAGAATGGGGTTTCCCCCTCTGCCCCTGTGTTATTTTGTATTTGTTTGTTTTATGATTTATTGTATATATATATTTATATATATATATATATATATATATATATAATATATATATATATATATATTATGTAGATGACAGCGAACCGCTGTGTTTTTGTTTATTTTATTTTTGGATATATGATGGCGTGGCTGTGCGTTTTTGTTTTGTTGTTGTTTTTGTATTGTTTTGCATGTGGATGGGAAGCCCCATCCACGTTAAAAACTTGTGCAGAAAGTGGCCATCTCCTGAATTAAGTGATTAATTTGTTGCTAATCAGGAGCTAGTCACCTGCATAAATACCTGCAGCTCTCTGCACTCCAGGTGGGTGTTCGGAAGTGGAGAACAGGAGAGCGAGAGGAGAGATAATGATTAATTTAAAACAGGAAGAAATAGGAACAGTGAAGGTGATCACCCAGCCTGACCTATATTTTGTATTCTTGATTTACTTTATTTAAAACTTTTTATTTCGCTCTGTGAGCAGTGTTTATTTTTGTTTAAATATTTTATTTATTTTTGTGTTATTTAATAAACGCTGCACGCCGTGCCTTTGAACTGCAGTACCTGCCTGTCTGTATTTGTTCCGCCTTCTGGCCTGATGTCACCACAAGGATATTTCCTGCCACAGGGGGCTTTTCACTTATTGGTAACTTCCAGTTAATGACAACATTTTGCTGGGAACAGAGAGGTTGTTAAAGCTGCATCTACTGTGTATGTGTGTGTGTGTATATATTTGTCCAGACTTGCTCTAAACAAGATTCTTGGTTTATTGTGTATGAAACATTTTTGTTCTATTATTGCTCTAACTATTATTATTCAATAAACATTGTTATTTTGTCTACAGCACAGTCTTTTTTCCCATAACTTTTACAGTACATTCACAAATAGATTAGTTCTCATAAAATGAAAACGATTATGCTATGTACAGAGTACTGGGGTGAGAATTTGCCCGTTCTAATGTTCACCCTCTCAGAAGAGTACTGGGGTAACAATTAACCTGACAGAGTGAGGATTTTCACAGGGTGAGTTTTAGCCCAGGCAAATTCTTGCAGGGTAAGTTGTAGCCTAGGCTAATTCTCACGTGGGTGAGAATTAGCCTGTGGTGAGAATTAACCTGTAACACCAGCTGTTAGTATACAGGCCCCTTACTCTCTTTCCTGAGTCAATATCTCTTGCTAAAAAAGGTTATAAGGATGATTCTGACAGTGTCCACTTTGTGTCTATCTTACTGCAGCATTGGTAATAATAAAATAAAAAAATAAACATTGTAATGCATAATGGTAACATACTGCAACAGTATAATATGTACAAAAATACTAACAAATGTTTTTGATCACTACAAAACATTTCCTTTACAAGCTGACCCAGTGCTGGAAAACGTGAGTCATTTTGAAGTATCTGTTCTGTATCCTATGGCAGACAGAAACTTTGACTGACTTGCATCCCAAATCTGAAGAAACACCGGCGATTTAGGCAGATTACTTTTTGGCAGCTTACATTGCGAGCACAGCTGTACTTTCTTTTTGAGTTTTTTTTGTTGTTTTCAAACAGCAACTGTGTTATCTTCTTTTTGTTTTTTGTTTTTATATAAATCCCTGTAGCAGGGAGAGATCTGTGCTGACTTTGCTGGCGCGTTCACAGGGCTGCAGGAAGAGGGCGGCAGTCATCAAACAACCGCCTGTGAGTCATGGCAGTGACACGGGGAGGTGGAAAAGTGAATGTGTGGACTTTCCCCCTCTCTGTATGGCTGAGAGGCGAGTTTTGGGAGATTGTTGGTCCTATAAAATAATCCTCTGCTGTTTCCTCAGGTCTGCCCTTTAAACGCGCCAAGAGTGCGGAAGCGCTGGTCGAGGACCAAGAACCAGTCAGGAGAAATCGAAACTGAGTGTGTCAGAGAGAGACAGAGAGAGCGGGGAACCCTTCGGCAGACCCTGGAGTATTGTAACGGAGCAGGCTAGTTAGCCGGCAGTGTAGGACGGTGATCCGGGTCGCACGGGTAGCGGCGACTGGGATATAGCTGTCAAGTGCAGCACCTTTTGTTTGTAGTTTTATTATTGTGTATTTTTCCCTTGTTATTTTTGCCTTCTGTTTTCATTATTATTTCTTTGAGCACCTGCAAGGGCGCCGGTATTGTGTACCATCGCTTGGTATGCCCGTGGTTCTGTTTACCATCGTTGGTAAATCAGACCACGGACCCACAGCACCATCTGCGGGATAAACTTAAAAACAGCACCCCAAAAATAAAACTGGGCACCTGTGCGGTGTTGCCAAATCCAGCTGTCTGTCTCCTGTGTCAGTGAATTACCCACCACCCTTCCACAATCCCACACAGAGTTATTTTTCCACTTTATATTAAGAAACTGTCTGGCCAGGTGGTAAATTGGTGTAAGCCCAAACACGATGTGATGCATCTATTTTCTATCGATTGTGTGGATATTGTTTTTTTTTGCCTTTAACACATGTAAAGGAATGTCTGTTTACAGGAAGGGGGGCACATTCTCCCCAGGAATGCTTCCAAAAAAGCTTTAGGCTTCAGTAATTGCAATCATGTTCTTCAGCTGATTAATTTATTCATTTTAAACATAACATTAACTTTTAAAAAAGTGCATTTTTTAAGACAAGGCCTTAAATCCCATGTTTCTACTTCCCAGCACTAATTTCAAAATTACTTTATAGCTTTTTTTTCTCCGTTATGGTGGGAGGAGGGGGATTTGTCAGGTTATTTTTGTTGATCCCGCCCAGTTCTCCAAGGCTCTGAGGCTGAGATTTGGTTACATTGCAAGAGAAGGGTGATATGTAATAGTTTAATGTTCAAACTACAGAACAAAAAGCCATGCAATGCATCAGGGTAATGGAAAACTTGCACAGAATAATTTAAACTGTTTTGGTTAAACTTTCAAACCATGCTTCTTAGTAGTTTATTGGAGTTGAAATGTGTGAAAGTCTAATTTTTGCTGCCCGTTGACTTTTCTCCTAGTTGGAAACATCATTGAGCCTGATCTAGGCCCTGCACTAATGGTCCAACAAAAGGGACAAGAATGCATTCATTTCTAAATAATGTTTGATTACACAGTGATATTTAGAATGACTGAAACCTTCATGGTAACCAAAACAAACTTTTGTGCTTTGTGCTCATAAAGAAATGTTTGAATAAATGAGTGATGGCTCACTGTACCGTAAATATATATTTTACATACTGTATTGAAAATTGTTCTGTGTTAAAAGTACTGTTCATACACATACCTGAAAAAAACAGTCAATTACCTTTCCAAGGTATTTTATTGACTCTCAGTGGTGGGTCACTTACTATTAAACTGATGCAGCATGCTGTCAGAATGAAACTGATACAGCTAAATTTCCTTGAGCTAATTGCTATGGCTTTCCTTTATATAGACGTGGTAGGTGGCATCTTTTAAACGATTTCTACAATATTATTGTGAATTTAACACTTCTTGTTATTTATGCATTACAAAAAGAGACGGTAGTGAGAATGAACACGGATAGGTACGGTCTATCCTGAGTAGTATTGTTACCTATCTTGAACAACATATTGTATTATTTTTTAAATCCGTGTTAAAAAAAAAAAAAACAACACATGGGCTGTAGTGCTCTCATGGTTTATGATGTCACACACACACACATAATCTCTCTCTCTCTCTCTCTCTCTCTCTCTCTCTCTCTCTCTCTCTCTCTCTCTCTCTCTCTCTCTCTATATATATATAATATATATATATATATATATATATATATATATATATATATGTGAACATGGCTGGCCATAATTTGGGTTTGCGCCCCTTTAAAAACATGACCCAGAAATAAAAACTTTGATTTTTAGAGCTTATGCGCAGTTTTATTCAAAATACAAATAAATCAAACAAAAACCTAGCTCTCATTGAGCACTCCTAAACACTGGCAGGTCCCTGACTAACATGCAGGACAGCTACGCTGTTTACCTGCCAAAGAAAACATAACACACTTTTAAACCAAACGTCGGTTTTACCTCTATATTTGTGCATTAACAATCAAGCTCTTCTCTCTACAGCCACAGCCCAGAACAGACTGGCTACACTCTTTAAATACCCTGCACCTGGCTCTAATTTACAATTACCTCCAGGTGCAGGGGATAATTAACAATTAACAAATAATACAATTAAACATACAAATTAAACAAAAGCAATTAAATTAAACAAAACGTGCATTTGCGCATGTTTTTAGGCAGGGAGGAATCTGACCCTCCCCCTGCCACCTTACTATATATATATATATATATATATATATATATATATATATATATATATATATATAGATAGATAGATAGATAGATAGATAGATAGATAGATAGATAAAACAACCTGCCCTTCCTCCCCTTACCCCCTATCAGTGCCACCGTGCATTGTGCTCACTGTGTGTGTCCCTCAGGCTTTAACAAGCACAGACATACTGGGCAGCCAGTGGGGCCATGTGTCCCTCGCTCAGTACGACTGCCACTCTCTCTAGACTGGTCTTTTTTTTTTTTTTTTTTTTTTAAGGAATGTGTCCATTGTTTGGGTGTATTTACTGCAGTGTAATATAATCACTATCTCTTTCTCTAAACATAGTGCTAGAGTGGCTTGCTGCCAAGGCAGACAGCAGAGGAAAATAGCACAAACACAGGAACTGCAGTTCAGCATTTACTGCGCACTTTTAATAAACTCAAAACAAACAAAACAAAAGAGCAAAATAACTGTTTGAACAAAACCCTACACAGAAAACTCTTCAAAATAAACAAAACAGCACCCAGGCACAGCTATCTTGTTACCTTTCTCACTCTGTTTCACTCCTTCTCCGCTCCACACTCTCCTACACAACCCAAAACAAACATTAATTCCTTTTTTCTTTTATAGGGTGTGACCAGGGGTAATTAGCAACCAATCATTCCATTACCAACTGGTCACTTGCCACACTTAAAAAAAACAACCACACAGTTAAACAATTTAAACAATTTAACAATCCCACACCAATTAAACTATTACCTTCACCTGTGGCTGTGTATAGGCAGTCATAAACGTATATTTCTTAGTGTGCAGGGCCTCTGCCCTGTCACACTTCCTTCCCCTAATCCGCCTGTTATACTAATTATATATATATATATATATATATATATATATATAATATATATATATATATATATATATATACACACACACACACACACACACACACAATGATGAAAGCAGTATTTAACAGTATTTACAGAAGAACATAGGATTTGACTTTTTTTTTTTCTGAGTCATGACATGGATTGTAAATATAGGGCCAGATATAATTTATATTAGCTTATTTTTGCTTACTGCAAGAGAAAACATGAAACACTGACATGGTCCAAATTTTAAAACTGATTCAATGCCAAGTATGCCATTAACTTTACTATTTGTGATAAACACCTTTAAAAATAGAAATTATATATTTTCCACAGCCCCCCTCCCCCCCATCAGTGCCACTTCTAAATTCTGTTCAAAATCCAGAGTTACAACAGGGGATTTATTTTTTTCTTGTGTCAATGTAAATATTGAAATATAAAAAAAGAGTATATAAAGCTAGTACTGTACCCTGTTGTTTTAAATGGTAACTAACCTTTACAATTGATACTTATTTGTATTCAATAGGCTGTTAAAAGATTTAACATTGTTTTAACATGTGTCATACAGGTTTGCTAAAATTAACATAACTGTAGACAATCTGCCAGTATATAGGCAGATTTCGACTGTATTACTTATATACTGGTATAATGAGTGCCTATTAGAACTAACAGTCAGTTTCCTTTTTTGTTACTTGAAGTATCTTGCCTGCAGGAAATTAACTGTCAAAGGTGTAATATGTTACATGTCTGATATGCAAGAAAAATAACAAAGACGTGTATGGAAATTAATAAAGTCAGATTGTTTACACATGGTGAGTGTTTGTCATAAAATTAATTGGATTTTAATTTTTTGAAATGGTGCATTCTTGGGAAACATATATAAATATTATAGTGAATTACCCACATGTTCGCTTATTGTGAATTTCTGCACTGAAAATGGCATCTTACTAGAAATTAGAGGACTCATCACAAGCCGATGATGGGCAGAGTTTCAAATGACACTGTGGAAGGCAGGAAGCTACTGTGATGGAGGTTGAAGCTGGATCTTGGGGTGAGTTTACGTCGTCATTATATGCAAAGCACACATATTCAAGTCAGTTTTCATCCTTTCGAATCTCAAAAGATGTTTTTGTTAGTTGTAGGACACCTTCACGTCCAAGCCATGCTAGATTAAGTTAAAGATTAAACCAGACTTTATGCCACGGTGTCAGGGGACAGTGCCTCAGTTTCCCGCAGGCGCTTCAAATCCAGGCCTGTAATTCGGAGGGGGGGGGGGGGGGGGCGAGTCTTGTCTTGTCAGCACACGCCATCCCTGTTTGCAAGAAACGTCAATAAATTCACCTGGTAAATTCAGTTGAAAATTGCTTACTGTCAAACAGACAGATATATCAGACTGATAGGACAGAAGGACTGGTTGATAGCAAGAAAAAAAAAGAATGACATTAATACCACTTAATTTACCAAAATGAAAATGATTTATTATGGGTGCAGGAAAAACACATTAACAATGCGTTGTGCAGCGTCAACCTACAACTCTGTCTTGTATGAACTTCGTGTTTGTTCCATTATGAACCTACACAAAAGGGAAATACCAGGGTCGGCTAGTTAAGAGTTTCCGTTTGCTCGCCGAACCCCCAGTCTCTTATTAATGAATTGCGCCTCCTTTCTTCTGGGTGATGTGCGTTTAATTTATTTTTTTATTTTTTAATTAATTTGCTGGCCACTACTGCCTGTTTAGGGTAATCAGTTATTAAATATGCAACACAGTATGTTTTTATTATTTTAATATTATTTGTACAATATTTTAGATTATTCTTTATTTTAATATGGAATGTGCTTCTACCACTGAGGTTGGCCCCCTGGACTCCACTCCCTCACCTGCATCTGAGGTGTGACCCCCACAGGGGTCGCTAGTGCGCGGAGTGCATTTACTGGATGTGCCCTTATGTTACTATTTTTCTATGTTTTGGAAAACGTCGATATCATCGATATCAAAATACATGCACGATATCGATATACAATTTTCATATTGTTTCCCTTTTATCTTGTCTGCCACCAATTGAAATGGGTCTGTGTTCTTTTGCTCCAATTAGTTTTTTCTTGATATATCTTACTTGAGCTTATTTTGAACTTATCCAAACTGCCTCTGCAAATCTTGTAATGGGGCTGTGACCAGGTGAGACCCTGAACACACTGACCTGAATGTAAGTATCCATAAGGTCATGGAGATGCTGTCTTAAAATATAAAATGGAGTTTAAAAGTATTTGGTATAAAATGTGTCTGTACCAGTACCCACATAAAGGGTTAATTGTGGGCCTTGACATAATTACCAGCAAATTGCCATGAGCAGAATGGAGTAGTGATGATGATTGGTCAGCTCCCAACTGACATTCCTAAAAGGTAATTGACTCTGAGCTGCAAAAAGGTAGTAACTGAGGGTTGAATCCACTCAGTGTTTGAGAGAAAGTGTAATTAGCCAAAAGCAGGAAGCTTACTGGCTTAGAGCTCATACAAGCCGCATTTAGTTTAATGTGCTGATACAAGCCAGAATATTTCAAGTGTGTGCTTTAATGCATCTAAGAATGCCTGAAGTTTTGCACCCTTTCACAGTGACATTTCGACTTTGCTCACCCCATCTACTCTCCCTCAATATAAATATATATATTGTATTGTATCTCATTGACTTTATTTTCCTGTGTTCATTTAAATTTTATGTGAGTTTATCAACAATGAAGTCATATATTTCAATGTCATGTCGACCTGCTACTTGTCATCTGTTTTATTAATTGACACTTTTATTGAATAATTGAGTGGGTTATGTGCCAATTAAAAACTCCTGATTAGTTTTGTAAGCTAATTCAAATCCTTTTTGCATTTATTTGACAGGTGGCAATGGTTAACTATATGTTGAAAATAGAAAACATTGAAACATTATCAGACATTCTGCATAAAACAACTTTAACTTTAAAAATATGTTAATTCAATACTTCTTAAAGCAAATAACTTATTTTAATTGCCAGTTGTAAATCTGTAACTTCAGGAATATTATAACTTCTTAAAACAAGTAGTGTTAAGTTGTAAATGTATTGCGTGTTGAAAGAATTGATTGATGACATAAACTGTATTGGCTTGCTAACATAGGTAATGATAGTCATTAAACCTGATAGCCTCATTAATTACCACAAATTCGCAGATTCTTGGTTAGCAAAATGTGTGACTTGTGCTAATGCTAATGAAACGATCTCAGGAACTGTTTGCATACTGAAAATACTATTAACAGAACAGAACATCACAGTAGAATATTCAGTTTTCATGTCAATTATTTATATATCTTTGCAGTCATTTATCTTGGGAGATCGAGACGGAGGTTGATGTAGACATGCCCTGCAAGCGTGCAGGTTTTATTTACAGACACAGACAGAACAGCTTACGTGACACTGCCAGTAATGGTAGCGCACTGAGGACATACAGGGGAATGTACGTAAAGCAAAATAAAAGCACTACAAAAACTATCAAATAAAAGGTGCTGTGGAAACGTCGTGCACCACTCCTAACACATGAGAAATCCTGCTTATTCACGTCACCCGCTTTACATTAGTGGTATCTACAATCCCTGAACTAATCGTCTCTGTTCTCTGATACTTAAACAAACCTCGTTTCAGCTCCTTACGCAGCCGTCGGCAGTTTCGGTTTCTTTATGTTCTGATCCAGGGTCACTCACGGCAATCAAAGGAATGTCTGTTTGTCCAGCAAGGTCTGTTTGTCCAGGTAGCATGGATGGTGTTCAGCCTTACCTACCTGCTGATTAGATTCCACAGCTGCCAATCACACACAGCAGACAGGCTCTCCCAGGAGCGTCAGGTACTTCATTAATTATTTACAATAATTATAATAAACACAATTTTTTATACAATAGTAGTTATAATATAATTACACAAAACACACTGTTCAAGTGCAGCGCTCCTGCAACTTATAACAAGATCAGTGGCACAAATGTTTCACCTGTGATTCTAAAGTTTATAAATTAATACCTTGTCATGTAACCTAAACATTTTTTCCCCTTAAAGAGAATTATTGAACTTTGTATGTCACACTTAAAAGGTTGTACTTGTTTATGAGCCATAGTGCAGACTTTCATCTAATAATAATTTTTCTTCATGCATTGACAGGCTCTTCTGTTTATATATTTAAAAAATAATGAATCCAATTTTGTTTGATAGAATAAAAGAAAACGTTTACTGCTCCAAACATCGGCTTCGCGGCCGCCAGTAACAGACGCCCGCAATTTCCCAGAGCAGAGAGATGGCGGCCTGGACACCTTTCTCACTTGCCTCACGGACCAAGGTTGGTGTCTCGTCTGTGGTGAGTTTGGACCCTCAGTGGCCTGCTGCCACCTTCAGGGTGACAAGGAGTCGCCACCTGCCCGAAAGAGGAAAAAGGGGAAGTGTCCGGTACCAGAGGCGAGAGAGGGAACAGTTGCCATCCCGATGGCCCATGAGGGAGACGCAGTCTCCAGCTACACGTCAGAAGGACAGCTGGGACACCTACTTTGGTGCTCTCGAGGCCTCAGGTTAGTGCCTCATCTGCGGGGAGTGGGGGCACTTCACGGTCAACTGCCTCATCCAGAAAGAAGAGGAGGATGAGCCATCTTCAGTGCCCAAAAAGGGGGAACTGTCTCCAGCTATACATCCGGAGGGGCCAGCATTGCTGCCTGCTTTGCCACTGCCGGAGTGCCCCGCACCGCTGCCAGCATTGCCGCTGCCAGAGGGGCCAGCACCTCTGCCAGCTGTACCTCTGAGGGGGCCAGCATTGTTGCTTTTGGGGCCAGGTGTAATTGTGCTGTGCACAGAGGGGGAGGTGTGTGGCAAGGTGAAAGACCTGCCAGTATAAGGTGTATGTGTGTGTGGAGAAAACATGTGGAAATGTGGCTGGGGCCATAATTGAATGATTAATGAGTAATAAGGCTCCAGCCACAGGTGTATAAGAAGAGGAATCAAGGGTGTTAAAGAGGTTAATGTTGATGTTGGTGAAGGTGCTTGTTGCTGAGTTATGTCCTGTTTATCTCTTTGAGTTTTTGTATAGATCTTTTGTTTAAGCCCTTGTGTCTTGTTTTGTTTCGTCTACTGTACTGTGTAATTAAACGTGTACAATAGTGCTTCACTTCAGCTTTCTAATCTCTGAGTCTGTCTTCCTCTCGGTAGCATCTTGGTCCATGATGCTACCCTGTCACAGTTACGTAGACATTACTAAAATGCTTGCCAAAAACCTATCGACAACTTGATTACTTTGCCTACTTCAAAAAGGTAAAAGAGATATTGAGTAATCTTGGCAGGGTACATTTATATTTACATTTAAATAGTTTGTGCGTTACTGCTTTACCATTTGTTATATTTTGCCATGGAGGGTGTAACTTTGTAGTTTGTTGCTGATGCATACCATATGTTTTTACAAAACCTCGGCGTTCTTGGAATATAGTGTAAATATTCTAATTTGTCACCAACTAGAAAATAACATCTCACATTTACTGTGTTTATAGTATATGCATACAGGATATCTCTGAGGGCAGTGGATTATCATACATAATCTGCCGTGTGGCATCAGGCTGAATAATCCATGAGCCAGAAATGACAAGGTTAATTGTTTTGGCTGTCCAGAGGAGGATAATTTGTTATAATGACAGCTTTCAAGATGTGTATCCGGTTTTGTGCCACACACCAGGATTTCAGAGAAGTGGAATGACACCAGTTGAATCATTTTCAGCTGTCACGGTTTTAATTCTCACTCTTTCCAATCAAATGCTATAAATAGGATGCCCAGTAGTATCACGATATTAGGACGTGTGGAGACGTATGGGGTATGATCCTGACTATAGATTCTAACTCTCCACGACAATGCATCCTTGTTAGACTGTTGACTAAAGAGATCCAAAGCTGTCATTATTTTAACAATGCTGCCGCCTGTGTATACTGTATTTTATTTAAAAACCCTTCAGGATAGTGTAAAAGCCAGGAGACACAGTGCCCAAAACAACCATTCAAAGTGTTTCTCTTAAATGAGAAGTGTTCATATTTTAACTGATTTAATTCCTGTCCCAAAGGATTCACAAGCTGGAATACAAATTTTCAAAATTGAAAAACAAAACAGCTACTGGTGTTTTTTAGAGGATGAATAACTACACTTGAGTCTTAACAATTAATAAATGGAGCAAACTTTCCACTGGAGCAAAAGCTTGGTAGAGGAGGTGTCCAAGATTTCTAGTTTGATGATTAAGGCTGGGATTAAGTCACGAATGTCACGGATTCTGTGTTTTTTGTTGGTGTTTGTGATTTTAATAGAGTATTAAACATTTTTAACCTAAAATTCAACTATAACAAAAAAAAACTCCCCAGTTGTGCGAATGATGTTCAACTATCTCGGCTGCCTTACGTTGCTATATAGCCAATGTCACCTTAACTCAATACTTTGCCACGTTGCAAGCATATTTTAAAATGACCAAAACAGCAAAAATAAGCACAAAAGCATGATGTGAACAATACCCTAAATTGTATTTCATGAAAGTGGAGTTTTATTCAGGGGCGCCTAACTTTGATTAAAAGTGGGAGGGGCAAAGGTAAAGAAGAACTGAGGCTTTTTTTTTTTTTTTTTTGCTAAGAACCTAAATCTAATTTTTACTGTTCAATCTTTTTCAGTATTTTTGTAACAGTAAACCCACTAAATTGGACAGGTGTTTCAACATAAAATATAGAACATCAACTAACTGAACATTTATTAAGTACAAGCACAAGTTGCACCGAATGGCAGAACCAGTTCCAGTGGCATATCTGCACAATGTGTACTGTGGCTTTAATTCCAACATGCAGTTTATTAAAGGGAAGTGCTAAACAAACACAATTAGTAATATGTGCAACATGTTATAATATGGCTTGTGTATTGATAGATACAGTATATTGACATATGTATGGTAACAGTTAAAGTATTCCTTTATTTTAAATGTAGTGCTGGATGCTAGAGAATGTTTATCACATTTTGTCATCAGACATTGCTGAGCTCAGTTATCACAGCGAAACCAGCTGCTACGAGACTTTCGGAAAGTAAACACTCGATTGCAGGGCAATCCTTGGTGCTACATGTTAAAGGACAGTGTAAGGATCGTCCACCCAGGCATTTTTTTAACTCTCTGGAACTACGTTATGCAAATCTTGCAGCAAGCTGATGTTAACCCATGTGTTTGTCTTTTTAAACAAATTAGTGGAACCAACAGTTTTTTTTTTCTTTTGTTTTTTCTAAACTAATTAATTAGGTTTATGAGATTTTACTTGAACTCTAGGTGGTCGCTAAAGCCTGGTGCTGTCGGTAGCCCACAGCAATAATACAGGAGACCACTGGCAGCAATTCCCAGCTGTGATAATTTAGTACATTTTGGGGTACAA
Source organism: Polyodon spathula (assembly GCF_017654505.1). Lineage (NCBI taxonomy): Eukaryota > Metazoa > Chordata > Actinopteri > Acipenseriformes > Polyodontidae > Polyodon > Polyodon spathula. Next base: position 36,734,836 of record NC_054538.1, on the reverse strand, counting down.
ATGTGACTTTTTGTCCTTGGCAGGTACCCATGTTAGATGCTGCTTAAGGCTTTTGTGCAATGAATTGCATAATATTGCTGAGAGATAGCAAAGTCTAGACTTAAAGCAATCAGCTATCCGATGACCAAACACAAAGATAACAAAAGTGTATAGGATGAAAAAAATATGGTGAATACATTGTGCCAGATAAAAACCGCAAAAAGAAACACTGAACGAAGACGTCAGATAATCTTACCTGGGCTACTTCCAGCAGATTGTTAACCACTGTGTACTCAGTTGTTAACAATAATTGCTTGGTACAGCCTTTAGTCAAAGTAGAAAATTGTGTGAGGTGACGTCACAAATGAGATCTTCACTCCTGAAATCTCGTGAACATAAGTAAGACCCTGTGAAAATCGCAGAACTTTTCTTTAAAATTCACAGCAGTGTCACGGGTAAAGTATTTCCATACTTTGTTTTGGTCAATTTTGTAGCTTTTTAGTGTGAGAATGTGATTTACCCACGTTTTTAAGCTGTACCATGGCTTAACCTCACACTTCCCATAGTGTGAGGAGTGTGCGTGGTACGCATGTGCTACGTCACATTTTCATGACAATTTAGAAATGAGTTTCTAAACCATATGGAAACCCTACCAAAAAGAACTTGGACTGTTATTTGATGTAAAACCTACATTTTTGTTTGCTACCTTGTAATGCTGGATTGTAGTTGTATATGTTGTGAAGCTTACCGATTTACAGGATTAAAGACTTTAATTAAGTGATCATTAAGTGATTCATTTTCCTTTTTTTCTACTTTTAGAGACATACTAATATTTCTTATGCAGGTATATTGTATTTAAGACATAAATTTTCATTGTGACTTCACACACCATTTCTCCCTTCTTCCCTAATTTAGAGCATATAACAGTTTCATGATTATCGGTACAGATTTCTGTGACAAAATCCCAGCCTTCTTCATGATGCACCCATATTTACACTTAATCTTAAAGATGAGCAAACTATAGAAGCTGCTTAGTGCAAAATGCTGAAAAAGAAATGTGTTTCTTCTTGCCTATTTCTTTAGTCTTACTTTAGTCTGAAGATTGCTTTAAAAACATTCCACTTGTCTACCAGCTGTAAAGAAACGACACAGTGTTGTTGTCAGAAAGAAAGGAGAGGCTGGTATTAGCTGAAAGAGTAAGTAGTGGGGTTCCAAGCAGACATTTTAAAAAGAGCTTTGAAACAGACTTTAATGTTATAAATGTAGAAAGTTGTCATGTTAGCAATGAAAAATTACAGCTACGTTCTTTAAAACTGTTGTAGCAACTCGCGGGTTGTATAACGCTATATTTTTTCTGAGCCATGCTACTTACTCTTTAAGATCAAAGTTTATAATTCTAGTAAATATTTGACATAGAACTCAACCAAAAAGAGACTGAACATAACACCCCATCCATTGCACTTTAGTTTGTCTTCAACTGGATGGCTCCAGCAAACTGGGGAGAAAATGAAAAAAAATAACTGGCGAGTCCAAAATAAAAAAAATAAAAATAAAGATAAAAAATAAAAAGTTGTCAACAGGTTAACAATGAAAAGCAAAAATAAAGGTACATAATAATGCTTAAATGCTTCTAGCTACATGTGGGGACGTAATATGTTATATTTTTCAGAACCCCGCTACTTACTCTTGAACCTAATTTAACTGCAATTACTGCATGCTTAGGATGGAGAAGGCCTTAATACTCTACATTGTTATATGTATTTTAGATTTCAGGTGACAACTACTTATCTTCAGAGCTTGCCTACTTTTGTCTACTTGTCCACTACCTTTGTTGCTTTTGTCTACCGGTCCACGTGTACTGTAGAGCTCTCAGTATCAAGAGTTTTTTCCTTACCATTATTGAGCATGCTTTACAAAGTCCAACCTGCTGGAGACAAGTGACTTCACTGATTAGAAATCACATCAGAAATCAACCAATCATAGTGAAGTATTTGTAAAAATTCCAGTACATCTTGTCCTGTATACTGATGCCATCCAATGCATAGAAGACTATGTTTAATTCCAGTGTTCAAAAATCAAAACAAAACAAAGATAACAAATATAACATTGAGTGCCCTATCAACTTCACTTTCTTTAAATTTTAATTAACTTGACACTAGTTTCTCAGAAGAGACAAATCAAATTATTTAATGCTACTGGTTCAAGTGTCTCCAGTTGCACTTTTATTTGTAATAAATAGTTTCACTATGACAAAGCACCAGTAGGGCCACATGTATTATTCAAGGACTAAATAATACATACAGTGCCTATAGGAAGGATTCACCCCCCTTGGACGTTTTCACAGTTTGTTGTGTTAACCTGAAATCTAATCAGTACTTTCTGTTTTCTACATATTAACCACTCCCTAATCCATGTACACGTGTTTCCTTGAATCCCTACTGTGTTCAGTTTGAGAATTAATCTTTTATGCAGGACTTTGTCAAAAGCTTTCTGGAAATCTAAATAAACCATGTCATATGCTTTGCAATTATCCATTATCGATGTTGCATCCTCAAAAAAATCAAGCAGGTTAGTTGGACACGATCTCCCTTTCCTAAAACCATGTTGACTGTCTTCCAGGACACTGTTACCATATAGGTAATTTTCCATTTTGGATATTATTATAGTTTCCATAAGTTTGCATATAACAGAAGTCAGGCTTACTGGTCTGTAGTTACCTGGTTCAGTTTTGTTTCCCTTTTTGTGGATCAGTATTACGTTTGCAATTTTTCAGTATGTCGGTACCACCCCTGTGTCAAGAGACTGTTGCATGATCTTGGTTAGCGGTTTGTAAATAACTTCTTTCATTTCTTTGAGTACTATTGGGAGGATCTCACTTGCCCAGGGGATTTGTTTCTTTTAACAGCTCCTTGTCCCTTCAACACTTCTGCATCGGTTATGCCAAAGTTATTTAAAACTGGATAGGAATTAGATGACATGTCATCTCATGCTGTTTGGATGCTGGCTGGTCAAACTATGTGAAATGACGTCTCTTGTACAATAAGAGACATCCTACACAGAACATATTAGCTTATTATAAATCACACAAATTAAGATTTGGAATAGCTTTATAATTACTTTTGTAAAATATGTATCCCTCCCTCCTCAACTGGTCGTGAAATGGTTCAGTCCAGAATCAATCCGATAGGGCTATACAGTGCCTATAGGAAGTATTCACCCCCCTTGGACATTTTCACAGTTTGTTGTGTTGCAACCTAAAATTTTGATGCATTTAAATTTAATTTTTCCTTTGATTTACACAACTTACTCAACACTTTCAATGTGTGGGACGGGGTGTGAAAAAACACATCAATTAAAAATAAAAACCTGAAAAGTCCTCATTAGATAAGTATTAACCCCCTTTGCTATGACACTCCTAAATAAGCTTAGGTACAACCAACTGCCTTCAGAATTCACACAATAAGTTAAATGGAGTCCATCTGTGTGCAATAAAAGTGGTTCACATTATTTCAGGTTAAATACACCTGTCTCTGTAAGGTCCCACAGTTGGGTAGTGCATTCAAAGCAAAGATACTACCATGAAGACCACGGAGCTTTCAAAACAAGTCAAGGATAAAGTTGTGGAAAGGCACAGACCAGGGAAGGGGTATAAACAGATTTCAAAGGCAATGAATATCCCTTGGAGCACAGTCAAGTCGATCATTAAGAAGTGGAAGGTATACGGCACCACCCAGAATCTGCTTAGTGCAGGCCATCCTCCCAAACCGAGCAGCCGGGTAAGAAGGGCATTGGTCAGAGAAGCCACAAAGAGGCCAATGACAACTCTGAAAGACCTACAGCATTCCATGGCTGAGATGGGAGAAATTGTCCATGTGTCAACAATAGCCGAGGTGCTCCACAAATCTGGCCTGTATGGAAGAGTGGCAAGAATGAAACCATTTCTGAAAAAAGCACATGTAAAATCCTGCTTGGAATTTGCAAAAGGTCATGTGGGAGACTCTGAAAAGATATGGAAAAAGATTCTGTGGTCTGATGAAACAAAAATTGAACTATTTGGCCTAAATGCAAAGTGTTGTCTGGCACAAACCTAACACAGCACATCACCCAGATAACACCATCCCTACTATGAAGCATAGTGGTGGCAGCATCATGCTAGGGGGATGCTTTTCATCGGCAGGGACTGGGAAGCTTGTCAGGTAGAGGGCAAAATGGATGGAGCTAAATACAGGCAAATCCTTGAGGAAAACCTGCTTCAATCTACAAAAGACCTAAGACTGGGACAGAGATTCACCTTTCAGCAGGACAATGACCCCAAGCACACAACCAAAGCAACACTGGAGTTCCTTAAAAACAAGAAAGTGAATGTCCTTGAGTGGCCCAGTCAAATCCCAGACTTGAATCAGATTGAGAATCTGTGGCAAGACTTGAAGATTGCTGTCCACCAATGATCCCCATCCAACTTGACAGAGCTTGAACAATTTGGCCAAGAAGAATGGGTGAATATTGTACGATCCAGATGTGCACACCTGGTAGAGACTTACCCCAAAAGACTCACAGCTGCAATTGCTGCCAAAGGTGGTTCTACCAAGTATTGACTCAGGGGGGTGAATACTTATCTAACCAAGACATTTCAGTTTGTTTTTTTTGTTTTTTTCTCATTAACTGTTGCTTCACAATAAAAATTCTCTTGCCTCACAAAAGTGTTGAATAGGTTGTGTAAATCAAAGGAAAAATTCAATTTAAATGCATCAAAATTTTAGGTTGTAGCACAACAAACTGTGAAAATGTCCAAGGGGGGTGAATACTTCCTATACGCACTGTATAGGAAGTAACTGGACTGAACCATTTCACGACCAGTTGAGGAGGGAGGGATACATGTTTTACAAAAGTAATTATAAAGCTATTCCAAATCTTAATTTGTGTGATTTATAATAAGTTAATATGTTCTGTGTAGGATGTTTCTTATTGTACAAGAGACGTCATTTCACACAGTTTGACCAGCCAGCATCCAAACAGCATGAGATGACATGTCATCCAGTTCCTATCCAGTTTTAAATAACTTTGGCAGAAGTGTTGAAGGGACAAGGAGCTCTTAAAATAAACAAATCCCCTGGGCCAGTGAGATCCTCCCAATAGTACTCAAAGAAATGAAAGAAGTTATTTACTAACCAAGATCATGCAATAGTCTCTTGACACAGGGGTGGTACCGACAGACTGGAAAATTGCAAACGTAATACCGATCCACAAAAAGGGAAACAAAACTGAACCAGGTAACTACAGACCAGTAAGCCTGACTTCTGTTATATGCAAACTTATGGAAACTATAATAAGATCCAAAATGGAAAATTACCTATATGGTAACAGTGTCCTGGGAGACAGCCAACATGGTTTTAGAAAAGGGAGATCGTGTCCAACTAACCTGCTTGATTTTTTTGAGGATGCAACATCGATAATGGATAATTGCAAAGCATATGACATGGTTTATTTAGATTTCCAGAAAGCTTTTGACAAAGTCCTGCATAAACTTCTCAAACTGAACACAGTAGGGATTCAAGGAAACACGTGTACATGGATTAGGGAGTGGTTAACATGTAGAAAACAGAAAGTACTGATTAGAGGAGAAACCTCAGAATGGAGTGTGATAACCAGTGGAGTACCACAGGGATCAGTATTAGGTCCTCTGCTATTCCTCATCTACATTAATGATTTAGATTGATGAGCCGAATGGCCATCTCTCGTTTGTTAGGAATCTATGAAAAAGACCTAGGAGTTTTTGTTGACTCAGAAATGTCTTCATCTAGACAATGTGGGGAAGCTATAAAAAAGGCTAACAAGATGCTCGGATACATTGTGAAAAGTGTTGAATATAAATCAGGGAAGTAATGTTAAAACTGTACAATGCATTAGTAAGACCTCATCTTGAATATTGTGTGCAGTTCTGGTCACCTCGCTATAAAAAAGATATTGCTGCTCTAGAAAGAGTGCAAAGAAGAGCGACCAGAATTATTCCGGGCTTAAAAGGCATGTCATATGCAGACAGGCTAAAAGAATTGAATCTGTTCAGTCTTGAACAAAGAAGACTACGTGGCGACCTAATTCAAGCATTCAAAATTCTAAAAGGTATTGACAGTGTCGACCCAAGGGACTTTTTCAGCCTGAAAAAAGAAACAAGGACCAGGGGTCACAAATGGAGATTAGACAAAGGGGCATTCAGAACAGAAAATAGGAGGCACTTTTTTACACAGAGAACTGTGAGGGTCTGGAATCAACTCCCCAGTAATGTTGTTGAAGCTGACACCCTGGGATCCTTCAAGAAGCTGCTTGATGAGATTTTGGGATCAATAAGCTACTAATAACCAAACGAGCAAGATGGGCCGGATGGTCTCCTCCCGTTTGTAAACTTTCTTATGTTCTTATGTTCTTATACAACAAGAGACACCCTACACATGACGTATTAACTTAATTAATATTATCTGCTTTTATCCAGGCTCTAAGGATTCAGTACAGATACAATTATTATTGTGAGTAGTTTGGGTTTCACTTGTCATTTGTTGTTGTTTTTTTGTGTTTTATTTTAAACACATAAACCATGAACATAGACTCTCTTAGGTGCAGCTTTTTTAAAAAAAAAAAGAAAAAAACATTTTCTAGCCAACAGTCATGTTTTAACTTCCATACTTCAGATCTGAATAACTGCAGTGCAGTATTTGCTTTTGAATGCAAATATGCAAACCCTGGGTCACCCATGCATAGAAAAAAATACAACATGTTCTTATTCCAGTTGGTCTTTCTGGATTTCGTTTCATTATAAACTGGAAATGTGAGGAAAGCTAGTGTAATATATGATTACTAGGGTTCAGATGTTAAAGCTTTGTATATGACTGAAATATAAGTTTTACGTGAGTATGGATCTGTGGCAGGGCATAAGCCCTGCCCATGTAAATGGTGAGTTTTGTTATTTTTGTATTTTTGTTTGGCAGGGGTGGGGTTAATGCCATTCCTGCAGAATGTGGCTGGAGCTTAATTGATTAAGTGAGGCTCAATTATGACCAGCCACATGTTATATCAAGGGAGCAAGATCCTTTGTTTGGAGAGAATTTTGGTAGGGTATGTACTGTGATTGTGAGATTGTGAGTGAAGTCTAAAGCCCAGCCTGATGGTAAACATTACTTATATATTTTTTGTCTAAACCTTTTGTTTTGGCCCTTGTGCCTTTTTCTTTGTTTGTTGTTAAATAAAAGTGTGCAACAGCTCCTGCAGCATCTGTCTCTGGGTCTGCTTTCTGACATTCACCAGTTTAAGCCGTGACGCTATCCTTTCACAGGATCATGCATGACAGAGTAAATGTCACTATTTAAAATCAGGTCAATTTAAACAGTGACATGGGGATGTAGGGTGTTTAAGACGGATAAAGATACGTGGATTTAGGTGGCTGGAAATGAATGTTAATATTATTGTTGATTGGTGATATCTCTTTAACAACAACCAAAACTATGTTACAGCCATTACAATAAACACTGTTAGGCACCGGTTTCAAACATTAAATGTTAAACTAGAATGTAGTACCTGTAAATTGCTTAAACACAGACTTGAGACAGTAAAATGGCAGTTGGATAGAGAAGGCCAGAATCATCATTTGAAATAGAATAATGGTATTTGACTTATTAGCCTAATAACAGTTACATAGTTATTACTTTTACAGTTAATTATAGTGATATTTTGTTAGACTTTGCATAATATAGTTAGCCTCTTGGTTTCAGAGAATTTTTCTTTTTTTCCACTGTTAGCCATATTGTTAATTCAGTTAAATATGGTCGTATTAAATATTAGTCTTTTAAAATCAGAAAGAAAATAACTGAAAAGGCCTGTGCCATTTATTATCACTTTATATTTCCTTTTCAAGTCCCAATTAAGTCCAGCTTCAAATCTGACTAGGTCAAATATTTTATATACTAAAACATATTGCGAAAATTTAGCACAAAGGAAAGAAAAACTGACATGTTTCGCCCGTAGGCTTCATCCATATTTTCAATTGACAAAAGGCAGCGATCTATTTAAGCATCCATTAGCAATCACAATCAATTTGCTCAATTTGAAAAAACTAATTAAAAGACATAGTCGGCACATGTTAATACATCATAAAATTTTCATTATAACAAATGGTTATTTAGCAGAAAAAAGGTTCAATATACTTAACACCCATTAATCCTATTGTCTTTTAGTGATTATAAAATTACAAGCAACTATCTAGAAGGATACCCCTCTCCCAGGTTGTTATTCGTGTCATGGTTGTGTTCAGTGCAATATTTTATGTAAAAACAGATAGCTTTGTTCACTCTTTTACTGGTAAACGTTTTCGGATGAAACAAAGGATTACTTGTAATACATTAAATGTTGTTTATTTACTGTTGTGTCTTTGGGGCCGTGGATATGTGGGTAAAACACTTAAAACCTCTAGAAATTAGACTTGGTGAACATAAAAGTGCAATAAGACGTAATGACACCACATCCCCGGTGACCCGTCACTTTAAAGATTATTCACACAATGTAAATTCTTTGAAATACATAGGTATTGAATGTGTTACCCATGGTAGAAGGGGATGGAATATCGCAGTAAGACTATTGAAACGTAAAACTTTTTGGATCTTTAAATGAAATACTTTAATGCCTAAGGGACTCAATGAAGACTTTGAGTTGTCCCTGTTTCTTTAGTTACAAGCGGTAATTATTTTGATCAGCTGATTAACTATCGTTCTTGACACAAAAGTCAGACTTGTAAGTCCAGCTTGAAGTCAGACTTCAAGAGTTACTGTATTGGAACTGGCTCCTAATGTCAAGCCCCAAATATGATTTGTTTAATGTTTTTGCTGCAACTACGTGGGTGTCCAATGCTGTCGGTCAGTTTCTGGTACAGATTCTGGCAAGGAGAAGCAAGTGGCTTTTACTTGTGGCTATATTTACATTTACATAAACTGAAAATGCAACAGGCTTACCAAGTCAGAAAAAAAGTGCATAGTTAACTTGGGAAGCAGAACTCAGACAACTACACAATTTATATAAGACTTCTTGTGATAGAGAGAGAATAAATCCTAATCAACTATCTCCCTTCCGACCTGTGAGGGCATTGTAATAGGTGGTTCGGCAGTTCATTCCAGGGTCATTCGGAAGCCGGCCATCCAGAAAGATCTGAGAGATGTCACGGTCAAGCCAGCATTAAACCCAGACTGCACTGTACCACTGTCAAGCACTCACTTCACATTCACAACACCACTTGCACCCAGAGCACTCACTGTTGGACTGGTGAACGTATAGGTGTCTTAAAGTGTGTGTTTGTTATTATCATTTCAGGACTGAACCCCGTGGTTTTGCTGACTATACACATCGTTGTGTATAGTCAGTGTTATTATTTAAAAGCCTTAATAAAGCTTTGTTATTTACCCTTGGAACTGTTGTTGGACTGTTGTTATTAAGCACTGCATCGCCTCTACACCTGAAACACCTTTGTTGCATCAGTAGCCCTTCAGTGTCCTCTCACCTTGCAGGGTAATTTTTGAAAAGTAATTTTCTGTAGTACCCGCTCATTTTCTTGACAAGCTCTACTTCTTCCTCACTTCTGTCATTCTGTAAGGCTCTCCAACTAGACTCATTCTGCCGGCTTCCCCCTTCTCCTTGATTATTTCTCTCTTCAACTCTCCCCCTCCACTCCTACTCACAACGCTGGCCGCCAACTTGACCTTTTCTCCACAAACTGCAATCCTCCTTCCCCTACTATCACTCCCTTCTCCTTCTTGGACCACAAATTCATCTCTGTCTCACTTTTCTACCTTCCCTCCCATCCACTTCTACCCCTCTCTTTTTCACTGCAATCTCCACTCCCTTTCCTCAATCACCTTTATTTCCACTACAACTTCCCTTCTTACCCCTATTGACTCATTCTCCCAGCTCTGAGAAGACTCGGCCACCATGACTCTTGTCTTCTCTCACCGTAGCTCTCGATTCTTTCTGTCTTATCGCCTATCCTCTGCACTCAGCTCATCCCGTAATGAGCTGTGCACTGCTAAGATGAAAGAGATCCAAGCTACCCTCTGATTTAGACCACTATCACTCCTTCTTCTTCTCATCTCGACAGCCCTCACACCTCTGTCAAACACTCCTGCTATCAATCTATCATCCTGACCTCCACCAACAATCCCATCAACTTTCCTCTACCTTTGCATCCCTCCTCAAACCCCCACTCCTTTACACCTGATGACTTTGCCTCCTTCTCCAAAGCAGTACACATTCAGAAGCTACTGTCCAGACCAACTTTCTGTACTCTCTCTCTACCTGAGCACATCCTGTCTTCCTGCGCCCCCCAACATTCTCAACTTTTACACCACTATCTGACTTTGACCTTTGCTCCTTACTCCTGCACTCCAGGCCAACTACTTGTGCCCTGGATCTCCTTCCTACTCGCTTCTTCCAATCCAATGCCTTTGCTCTTTTTACTTTTATCTCTTTGCTCGTTAACACCCCTGCTCTCTGGTTGCTTTTCCTATGCCTTCAAAATGGTTCACAACACTCTCATTCGTAAGAAACCTCTTGACCCTTCTATTTATTAAATACGAGCCCAAAATATTGATTGCTGCTAACGGCAAACACTTTGCCTGAAGTTTGCCAGAAAAATGTATTGCCATTAGTGACAAACACTTTGCCAAAAAAAAGGTGGAGCAAAGCAAATTGGCACAAATTAGAGCATCTCCATATTATTTATTACAAAATTAGTGGTATAAACCAATCATGCTGGATTTATTTTTTATTTTAGTTTGTAACTATATCATGTATTTATTCATGGTTTTATGACTTTTACAGTACAATGATTGTACAGAGATTTTACAACAGAGCAGTATAAAACCCATTAGAATTAATTACAATGCACAATTTTCAGATTAATCTGCATTATAAATTGAAAAGACCTAGGTGATTTATTTTATAAGAAATGTTTTTTTTGTTGTTGTTGTTTTGTTTTTTTTTTGTTTTTTTTTAATGTGACCCACCAATAGTGTAGGCACTTGTCTCAGCAATATCATTTGCACTTGCTACTGCTGTAATTATATGTATAATAATGACTGCTATTACTCCACCAAGGCAAGAGACCTCCTGGTGAATCTGCTCCTAGCTCTTGCTAGACTGGCCATCTACAAGACCAGGAAGCGTAAGACTGCCAGGGGGCGTCTCTTTGACTGCGGAGCCATGTTCAGGGCCCTGGTCCAGTCCCGGGTTAATTTGGAGCACGCCCACGCGGGGTCTGCTGGCAACATGTCAGCCTTTGTCAACCAGTGAGCTCTGGGTGGCGTGCTCTGTACCACCCCCACCCCACCCCCCCTTTATGTTTTGAATATTTAATTTGCAGTCCTTTTAACTGTTTTTTTTTTTAATTTAATTAGTTAAGAGCCCATCCTATTTAGCATCCTCAAATTGAGGATGGTAATTTGAATTCTTCTCTCCAGCCATCATTTGACGGCTGGAGTAGTCCTCTATGTTGGACAGTCCAATTATGGGCTTTTAAATGGGACTGGCAGGTTGCACATTTCAGGAACTCCTGCCTTTTCCCTTTAAATTAATTTAAAAACAGTGGTTTAAAATTGTATTACTACTACTAATAAACACTTAATATTAAAACATGCATTTCACTGAACAAAACTTAATACATTTGACGGGACAGCTCTGAGTAACAGAAGGTAGCATGTAATTAATGTGATTTATGGCGCCCGGGAAGAGTGCCATTTACTTTATATATAGGGATGATAGTGGATAGAAAAGCAGGTTTCAGACTCGTGATCAACAAGCCTTGGTGATAGAAAGCTGGTCTATTTTTTAATGTTGGCTTTAAAAAATCTTGCGATTGTATTATGAATTAACAATAACCAATGGTTATATATTAGTTTTGTTGATATTGTCTTGCAATGCATGTTTTACTTATTAATACTAGTCTGCAATAACAAAGGGCAGTGGGGTCGCGTAGTCATTTTTATTGTTAGCAGGTCGCAGAGCAGTGAAATTTGAGCATCAATTCGAACATATTCTACGAGCTACGAGGTCTCGAGCTGATTGCACGCGCTGTAGGATTCAAGAAGAGATCTCAAACTTGCACATATTCCGCTGGAAAAACACGAATCGCACCAGTTTACAGGTGAGTTTACATAGCTTTACTTTTATAAAAAATACAACATTTAAATGTATATAGTCTGTATCGAAATGTATCCAAAATTGTTTTTGTCTTGAAAGGTTTAAAATATAATCCAAAAATTGAAAGGTGTTTAGCGTATGGGCCAAATTTATAAACACTCACAATCAATTCTGCCTACACTAACATATTGGTTTGACCCAAAGTCTGTGCGCCGTCAGCTCACAATTACCAATTAAAAAACAAACAAAAAACAATTATTAGGGTAATGGCTGGAATGGCGGTCAAGAGAGATTAAGGTTTTTTTATTACTACCAAAAACTCTTAGAAAAAAGGTTAGGTAGAGAGAGTATCAGACTGTTATTAGCAAGTTAATCTTACTGTGAGGCCATGAACGAGTTCAAGTTCAATTCCCACCAAAATCTTTTTTTTTTCCCAATTTAGCAGTAAATGTAGCAACTGGCATTTCAAAATCACATAAGCCTGATTTTACTTTAGTGAAAAAATTCAGATTTCATATCGAAACTTGTCTACTTGCTAATAATTTATTTCCCATTCATTAAATATTAAACATTTACAGTACATTATTTGAAAAATGTTGAAATAGAAAATAAGCTAATTGTTTATAATTATTTATACACTGGTTGTCCATTTTAGTATCATAAACAATTTACTGTGCAAAAGATTGAATGAATATTGTTTGCATTTTTGGTGCCTGAGCATCTCCGAGCACGAATTTTTCTGCTCACTCAGATCACAAATGAAACCTGCTTTGTAGCGAAATGGACAGACCTTGTCCGTGTGTGCTTTGTGACATCATAGATGACCTGAGATGTCATATGGTTCTCCTTAAACCTATTTTGTGTGTTTTTAATTTCAAGTGACCTCATAGCCATTGTTTAATCACAATATGGAACTCCAGGCTTAGCGTGTCCATATCCCAAAGCGACACACCCTGTCCTGCTATATTGCTTAAATATAATGTTGCTAATTATAATCTGATATACTGGGAGCATAAGTATTCTTGACAAGGTAAAAGTTCTGTTTTCAACTAAATAATTATTTTTGCGAATTTGAATTTGTTGCAGATCATCAAGTTGTAATAGGTATTACTTAATACTATATTTTGAGCCTTGGTGTTATTCTGTGACAAATATAGAAAAGACTAAAGTATTTATTTTTGCAGGTCTAATCTGTATATTTCACTGATTTGTTTCTACTAAATATACAAAAACAGCCATCTAGTGTCCCTACACAATCATTTGTGATAGTACAATTATATAATTACCTCTAAATCACTCTAAGGCACTGCACTTACCAATAAGGTAATAAAAAATCAATGAGTTCCCTTTTAAAGACTAAAGGCACACATAAATTTATGTAAAATGAGGTGCCAGTGTTTTTTTTTTTTTTTTTAAGAAATAGTACAACAAGGAGGATTGAGGTTAATTCTATGTTAAAAACAGAAGGGCTTGTGACCAAAACCAGAGGGGCTGACAAATCTGTTATGTTTTAAAATCCAAGATTAAATGTTGTTAAGTAAATGTATGTTCGTATAAGCGTTTACACTTTACACAGTATGACATAGACTACATGCTACAAACATACTGTATTCTATTCTGTATTTTATTATTCTATGCAAAAGTTGATCTTGTTATAAATGTGATGTATGTGTGCTCTGGACATTAACACATGCATATATCATATATCGCACACAGGCTACTGTAATTGTACATTTAGGCTGGTGCAACTTAAATGTACTCTTCATATGTATTTTATTAAGCTAAAAGCCAGTCAAATGTATTGTAATCTCGCCTTTATGACCAATATTATACCCAATGCAAAACAGCATTATTGAAAATAACAATATTGCAATTTATTTATTTCTTACACATGTATCTGTTTACTAATCAATGGCTTTTCCAACAGTCTAAGCCCCCCACCAAAAAGTCCTTGATTTGCCTAGATTGTGAAGAAACGCAAAAGTTTCTGATTTTAAAATATCTGTCCCACTGCAACACAAGAAACATTTTCTGCAATATTCCTTTGACTACAGCTTTCTCTCATTTGAGCTTATTTTACTGGTCAGTTCAATGTTTTTCTTTTGTTTTAGTCCTATTGTAAGTGACTCTGCATATAATGCACAGTTCACAGCCTACCTCTGTAAAGCGCTTTGCGATGGTGGCCCACTGTGAAAGGCGCTATATAAAAATTAAGATATTATTATTATATTATTATTAGAAGCTGCTTTGGCATTCTTTTTAAAATGCTTTGATTACCTGCAGAAAAATGTTTGTAGTCCCTCTTTTTCTACCAGATTTCCTGCACATAAAAAATAAGTACAAATAAAATAATAATAATAAAAATATTTGATATTTGGATAGAGGAAACTATTTGATTTTGCCATTTCAGACCTCAGTTGAATTAATTGAATGCCTTAGCTTTGAAATGTTAAAACTGGATGTTTACACAGATTGAACATATTGAAAGTTGTATCTGATAATTCATGCTGCTTTATAATGTTACTATGAGTAGGTGTAGATGTCTTTTATATAGGGACTCACCTCTAATTGTATGCAAACAGTCGGAGTATGAATATATGAAACTTACATGGTAAAAGATGTAAAATTGTTCAGTCACTGTTTATGTGGCCACAACAAACGGTTAACAGTAGTTCCCTATATTTGCATGTACATAATGCATTGTCAGGTGTTCATCTTGATAAAATGAGTACCTTGGCAATGCCACAAAGGGAAACTAAACTATCTTTTAACTCACTGTGACCTTATTTATGCAAATCTTGTCTGATATCTTTATTTTGTAGCTTTTGTTTCAGATACCTGCTACTAAATGTTCCAGTTACCGTACATAGAAACTAAAAACATGTTTTGAACAAAACACTACTGCCCTATAAATCATGGTACAGGACATATAACCTACTGTACTGTTTACATATAGCATGACTTCTGAAAGATGTATCTTAACTGTGAATATATGCAGTCTACTATGTTCACAAATGTATTTACAGAATACAGAGCTATTTACATATGGATACTGGAGGTTTATTCATGTATTTCAGGGTGCTAAAGTATTTAGTCCCCTGTAGTTCTAAAGTTCATAAGAATTTAGATACAGCCCTAGCTAAATATAGATGAATACAAAATAAAGATTACTCCTAGGAAATCACACCTGAACACTTACCTATTACAAAAAATAGTCCCTTTCACACACACACACACACACACACACACACACACACACATATATATATATATAGAGTGCTCCCTCGCTAGAACGCGGGTCTCAGGGGACACACAATATGAGCGTTGTAACTGAAGAGAGTTATAAACGGGGGAGGAGGCGGTGGGCACGACGGGACACATAACACACATCTGACTACAATACTAAATAAAATAACTCCCTCTCTGTAATGCACATATAGTGAAGAAAAATGCCACTTTCCATGAATTAACCATGCATAAAGCACCATGTCATCAACACTATTTTTTAGAAAAATTAGCAGTTTTTAAACTATAACTAATCTGGCTAAACTGCAGTAGGGAGTTCAGTTCATCATAGCAATCATGAAAATTAATTAATTGAAAAACATACTGATAAAAAAAAAAAAAACCTTCACTGTACTGTTTTTGTGAGTGTTAAAACAGTATGTTCTGTATGTACTGTGACATTTCAAGTTTTATACTTTTAATTAACTCCTGTTGCACTTTGGTGATACAATAAAAATTGATTTATTGTACTAAACTGGTTCAGTATCAAGGTTAACCAGCTTGAAATGCAGAAGAGCGGGTCACTGACATTTTAGGATATCTTTAACTGACTTCATTAGTAAAATAAATACATACATAAATTAAGAAACAATGCAAAACACAAAACTTATTTCTTTGGTGCAGTAACTTTGACAAGTTTTTTTGGAAGGAATGCACTGCCATCTAGTGTTTGAAATATCATTTAAACTAAAACATACTTGTTAATGAAATGTTTAAAATGAACAAATATGACTTAAAATATTACAGTTTGGCAAAGGTCAAGACACTGAAGGAAGTAGTGACTGATGATATATTTTGTATAGTACTTTGTGTTATTCCTAAATGCCATTTGAGAAAGAGTGGATCCCTTTTTATTGTCTTGGTTCCTACTTTATAACATAGCCATTGTTGCTAGTGGTCACACAGGAGCATGCCTATTTATTTTGCTTGTGGTGATCAGGCAAAACTGTGTTTGGGGAAGGTAAGCCGAGAGTTAGTGAAATTTTTGCTTTTTTAAAAATGTATTTATTTATTACTCAGATCTGGGCAAATAACTAGTAGAGGCTGTGTGGTCCAGTGGTTAAATCCCAGCTCAGCCATTGACTCACTGTGTGACCTTGAGCAAGTCACTTAACCTCCTTGTGCGCTGTCTTTCAGGTGAGATGTTGTTGTGACTCTGCAGCTGGTGCATAGTTCACACACCCTAGTCTCTGTAAGTCACCTTGGATAAAGGTGTCTGCTAAATAAACAAATAACAATAATGATGTATGATAGTGGTCCTGTTTTGATAGATTCTAGTTTCTAAGAATTATCTTGTTTTGAAGATTGACCAAATTGTACCTTACAGTATAGCTGTTACTTTTTCTGAAGTGTACATTATTAGTTATCGCTTGTATTTGGTACATAGGAAGATATCCAGAAGTCAGCTGAACCGATTGGTCATATCCTAAAACTATGTGTGAGGTCGTTTGACATTTTGTTGTGTAAATGTTGTCATATAAATTGTTTTTACCTCACTGTTTTTCATCCATATATCTTGCTGTGAATACGCTCTTGCATAGAATATTGAAATGTGACAATATCCCCAACTAAAAGTAATAAGTAATTTTTTTTTTTAAATCTAGCAACAACAACGAACACAAAATGCAAAAACTACTCTACATCACCCATGACATTAAAAACTACTATACCCGTACATATACAATTGATATGTATTTATACAGAAAAAATGTACCCTATTGGTACACCATTCTTTGTGTTATTAAAAATCTTAATAGACTATTTTCTCTTTATCCACTGGGCATCAGTTTTTATTCCTATAGGATAATATGCAGTAAACTGAGAAATAAGATTGTCCACTTGTCTTAACAGTCAACCAGGTTACAGTTATATTTTTCGCACAGTATTGGACACAAGCAGTCTGCCAGCTATCCTGTTAACATTGGTGATTCCTGTTAATTTTAAGCCAATGGAATTTCCCAAGCATGACTACTTCCATGCTTCCATGAATGAGTTCTTCAAATAAAAGGTTGGCGCATTATAGTACTGATCTAGATACAAGGACCATGTTGTTTACACTTGCTGTATCATGCTGAGACTGTAATGAAACACTGGCTACACTTACAAGAAAATAGAGAAAGCATGCTATGATTGTAGCACTATTATTCCTGAAAAAATCTACTTGACTGTCCGTTTTTATTATTACATTGATTTACAACAAACTACTAAGTACCACGGCAGGTGTTATTTTATGGTAATTAAGGAGGGGCTATGCTAATATTCTGCATGTCAATCATTAAAAAAACCATGCCGTAATCAAGGGTTCTCAATTTTTTTTTGCTGGGCCCCCCTTTGGAAATGCTTCATAACAAAACAATTACCTCCGTCTTCAAGTACAGTTTCTTTGGGAAATATCTTAACACGATCCTCAGCCGAAATATATTTTGCTTGTTTTGCTTTGTCGTCCATTTTTGGTATTTTACGTCTAATGCTGAAAACTAGATTTTAGCAACCTAAACCAAAACAATGCAGCACTGACTTTGTCTCACCTGCTACGTACAGTACATGTCACAGAAAAGCCAGTACAGACATACTGATAGGCTGATTAAAACATTGTTGTCATCTGAACAGTAAGCTAGAAAGTTAATCGCTTTGGAGTATTTTTAATTACATTTCTCTATTTTTTTCTAAGTGCAATGCACACTGGAAGGCAAAGGAATAAAAATAGCCTATCTACAGAGAAAGATACGTAGTTTGCGTCTCTTGCGTTGTGCAGTAGTTCACAAGGGTTTTTTCCTCCCCTCACCAACTGAAAGTGTCCCGATTTATTCACTCTTGCTATCTGGTCACCCTATCTCCAATAGAAATGTAGAATGTGCTGCCACTCAGTACTAGTAATTTTAAGTATTCAGAACAAACCAACTATCGTCACAAGTCAGGAAGAAGAGACATTGTCCAGCTGCACTGGTGAAAGGTGGTTTTGTTTTAGTTTTTCTTCATACTACAGTCATTTTTTATTTTTATTTTTTAATGTGAAAGGAGTGAAGTCAGCATGAATTGAGTAACCATTTCCAGTGTTTGCATTTTTGTATCGGGTGTTTTATCGGTTAAAATTGCAAATCAGAAGCCCTAATCTTAAATTTATGTCAGTAATTTGCATGTGACCCCCCCCCCCCCCCCCCCCCCCCACATGTGACCCCCCCCCCCCCCCCCCCCCCCCCCCCCCCCCCCCCCCCCCCCCCCCCTACAATAGCCTTGCGATCCCCTTTTGGGTCAGGACGCCCTGTTTGAGAAATGCTGCTATAAATGGAATGTGCATTATATTAAAACTTATGTTTACAACAACTTTGTAAGATGTTAGAATGATATTACAGAAATGTTGTCATTTTACTTACCTAATCATGGCCATCTGGGTTAACGACAGGTGTAACTGGATCGTTCTACTTGTCAGTGTTTAAATGTAATTATTTGTTATTAATTATGTACTATTAATATGTGTCAGTTTCGCCCTACTTTCATGTTAAATGAGGAAGGCAAGATTTTATTTAGCATTATTGCTCAGAAATTGTCAACTTGCCTATTAAAGAACTGCTTCATTGACATTTCAATAGAAAAGGCCGGCATTCCAGGTTTTCTGGGATGCTTAGAATATATCAGTGTGATCTGGCAAGAAATTCAATCAGCTAAAAAGGAGAGGAAGGAGCTCCATGTGACATTCCTGAATTTGACTAATGCATATGGTTGAGTGCCACATGAACTTCTTTGGGAAGCATTTAATTTTTTCAGTGTACTAATGACAATACAAATTTAGTGAAAGCCTACTTTGGAGATTTGCAATTTAGATTTTTCAACTTTGGAATTCAGCACTACATGGTAATGCCTAGAAGTTGGAGTAATGTCAGGATGCACCATTTCTCCACTGGCTTTTACAATGGCAATGGAAGTAATTATTAGGGCATCAAAATGGGTAGTGGAAGGAGAGCGCTTGGCTTCTGAAATGTGACTACCACCAACTCGAGCATACATGGATGACATGACAACCATGACTATAACAGTAGCCTGCACTAATTGGTTATTGGGCAAATTAACCAATAACATTGAATGGGCACAAATGCAATTCAAGCCATCTAAATCAAGGAACATCTCTATAATTAATGGTAAAGTAGTATATAAAAGGTTCTACATTAATGGTGAGGCAATAGCAACAGTGTCCGAGAAGCCAGTGAAAAGTCTTGGGAGATGGTACGATGGGGCTCTAAATGACACAGTTCATGTGGGAGAAGTTAGACAACAAGCAGTAGAAGGGTTAAAGAGCATAAACAGCTGCGCTTTACCGGGCAAACTGAAATTCTGGTGCTTTAAGTTTGGTCTACTGCCAAGGCTGCTGTGGCCACTGACAGTGTACGAGGTTTCTTTGACAACAGTAAAGAAGCTAGAAGCTTTAATCAGTTCATACATCAGGAAATGGTTGGGAGTTCCACGTTGTCTCAGCAGAGTGGGACTTTATGGTAAAGGAATACTGCAGATACCAGTCTCCACTCTAACCAAGGAGTTTAAGTGCTCCAAATTTCCAACTGGAAATGACAACTGTCTTCAATACTGGAATACTGCCCATTCATTCAGTGATATCATGGGGCAAGTACAGCATGGAAGAGGCTTTGGTTTCAGTTCAGCTCCTCCTACATGGCACAAGGCAGCCCCAGCTCAACAGAGGAAGCTGGTATGAGGTGCAAAAGCAGGAGAAGAGGATGACGTGCGTAAAGGCCATTTCCCAGGCCAAGCAGGGAGAATGGATGAAATGGGAGAGTGTGGAGCAACGAAATATCAGCTGGCAAGACCTATGGACAATGGAACAGCAGGTTCAGTTTCCTCATCAGGTCAACGTAAGATGTTCTCTCATCACTACAGAACCTAAACCTCTGGGTGGGTGAGGATCCCTCATGTCCTTTGTGTTCGTCACCTGCAACATTAAGGCACATTTTGACAGGATGTAAGGTGGGTCTTAGCCGAGGACAGTTTCCTTGGCGCCATGACCAGGTGCTGCGATGTTTGGCCTTAGCATTGGAAGACAAGCGTAACATGACCAATAAGTTGCCATTAGTTACACACAAGAGACAACATTCCTCTGCCCAGGAGAGCAACTGCCAAAAAAGGTGTTAAAATCAAGCCACACCGAGGACAACTCGAAGCTGCTAGAGACTAGAACATGCTGGCAGATGTTGGTCAATGGCTTATTTTTTCCACCTGAGATTGCCACCACTTACATTCGACCAGATATTGTCTTGTGGTCTGGATCAGCACGCTTTGGTCACCTGGTATTTAACAGTGCCATAGGAGGATGCTGATTCCTGGAGCCAGCATTACACTTCAGCCATCAACATCAGCAGAAGGATAGCTACATCATCAGATGGAAGGAAACGCAAATGGATGGAGACACAGACGGATCACATTAGTTTACTGTAAAGCTATGTCTTAGTTGGTGCTTATCTTAGTGAGAGCTGAGTTCAAATCAGCATAAAGTTTTAACATCTACGCTCATGTATGGAAATCATTTGTATTGTGTGGTTATCCCTTTTCAGCAATGCACTAATCAGCAGGGATCCTAGGAATCAGTTTGCTGCGGAATAACATGGAAAAACATGGAAAAACATGGATTTTCTATTTTCGGATACTTTTTAGTTTTTCTCTTGGGGAGGGGCAAAAAACATTCAAGGCTTTTTGTTTGTTTGATAATAAACAAATCAATACATGTCTAATATATAAACAATACTTCAATATATTTTGCCTTTCACGAACAGGTAGGTGGGGTGAGTGTAACACTAACCTCTTTCAGTTCTGTGATTGACTCTTTTAAGAGCTCTTTCTCTCAAGTTTTTCTGTAGTTCCCTTGCAATTTATTGCTAGAAGTAGGCTTACCCCTTCCCCATAATCAGACACTTGGCAGCTGAAGGCTGAGATTAATGTTACACAACTATATATAATATATATATATATATATATATATATATATATATATAGATATATATATATATATTGTATTCGCGTAGCATCGTTAGTATACGAAAACCTTGGAACGTGACGTGCAGCTTGCTGCATGTGTTTTTCTATAATTTTCCTCTGCTTTTTGCTGATGTAAAAAAAAAAAGAGAGAAGGGAGAACATACCCTCCAGCTCTGGGCGACCTCGGCATGCCCACTCGCTGTCCGCGGCCTAGTGCCCCTACAGGTTGTTCATTACTTTTGTCTTTTTTGTTACTGCTTACAGTTTAAAAAAAAAAAAGAACAACCACGTGCTTTCTCCATTTGGCCAGATATCTGGCCCTATTGTTGAGAAGACAAGCACATTGATCCACTCACCCAAAAAAAAAAAAAATCTTCTGTCTCTCTTTTTTTCTCCCTTCTCCAGGTCTGTAGGCTGTCACCCCGCTGCAAGCTAAGCACTGCACCAGCCTTGTGCTGCACGCGATCCAGACGCTGTCTTAGGTGCTTCACTCCACTGCAAGCTTCATGCTGCACTGGTTGTGTGATTGCACTGCAACTGTCTGTAGGCTACGGTCCACACTGTTGCAATCTACTCACTTTTCCTGGTTGTGTTACTGCAAGCAGCCCAGAGACAGACACACAGCCCAATACCTTGGTGCTTTGCCCTCGGTACTTGGTGATCAGTGCTTTGGCGTCCCAGTTTTTAGGTTTCGACGCCCACAGTACCCTCGGGTTCTTAGTGTCTCAGAGCCTGAGTGTTCCAGTACCATCTAGACCTCAGGTCCCTTGTGCTCCATATCCTCGATCCCTCGATGCGTCAACACCCTCCGTGCCTTGAGGACTTGGCGCTCAGTGCCTGCGACATTCCACAGCTCCCTACAGCGGTGTCCTCTGTGTTCTGGCCCCTGAATGGGATTGTCTGTCCACCTTAGGGCTCTCAGACGCAGTAGTCAGTACACATCAGAACGGTAGGGCTTCTTCCACAAGCGCGTTGTTCCCATACAAGGGGAAATATTTTCAAAATTGGTGCATGGCCAAAGGCCATGATCCAGTTTATTGTCCTATAACAATTATTTTACAGTTTATTCAAGATCTGCTAGAGGCGGGTAAATCCCCCTCTACATTAAAAGTGTGGATAGAACAATAGCGCTGCGTCAGTCTGACCAGCTCTTTGTCTGTCATGGTGAATGGACCCGAGGCCAAGCCCTCTCTAAGCAGTGACTGTCCCATTGGATTGTGGACAGGTTTCAACTGTGTGCACTTATGCCAGCCTACCACCACCTGGGAGCGTGACCGTGCACTCTACTGGCTAGCTGGGCTACTCCGCATACATTTACCAGGTTCTGCCGACTTTAATGTTGTAAATCCCTCTATGTCTTCAATAGGCACCAGGGTCCTTGAAGTTGCACGCTCACACCATCAACACTAGCTGGTGGTAGAGAGAGTGCTCATTCTCCCTCTCCCTTTGGTGTACTTTCCCAAAAGTATTATTTGGCGGTCATCTTCAAATTGAAAGGGAACAGATGTAACACCAGTTCCCTAAAAGAGAAGATGACCGCCAACCTTACGAGGTTGCACCACTCGCATTCGCGGGTTCAACGCAAAAGAGACTGAAGTCTCTGTGAAGTGACTATTTATTACCTCGTGAGACAGGACCACTCCATGAAGGGCCCTATTGACAGCTTTGATATAAAATGCTCAACAAATACCTGACAAGCAGGCGTATCCCAAAAGTATTGTTTGGCAGTTATCTTCTATTTCAGAGAACCAGGGTTACATCCGTAACCTATCATTACACTCGTAGGCAGACCATTGTACAACACATGGAAGCGCTAAACATAAATTGAATGTAAGGAAACGTAAAGAAAAATAGTCAGAAACAGCAAGGCCATCGAAAACACTGAAACAGACCACTGTGTTTGGATCATTTCAGCGTCTAACAACCGCCAAAGAACAGTGTGAAACTGCTTTTTCAGATTTTGTCAAAATGTGTGTAAAAGCTGACCTTCCTCTGTACAAAGTGGATCAACTGGCAATTCAAGATTTTTTCAAGCAAGCACATCAGAGAGGTCGTGCATTTCCAAATTCAGACCAATTATAGCTGAATTTTTTTTTTTTTACAACGGGGAACTATTTGTAAAATTTGAAGTAAAAAAACAAAAAAGTATGTTTGTTTTATTTGATTAATGGCACTGGTAATCTTATAACTTGCTTAGAATTTGAAAGTGTTACAGTTCAAGAATAATTAAAGTTATAAACTAAAATATAACAGAGACACAAATGTAACAAGAACAACAATAAATACTTCCTTTGTTAACTGTTACCCAATAGTAATTTGTGTGTCTATAATGTCCCTGCTAAAATAAACCATTATAACATTTCTAATGGTCTATAGAGGTCTCTTATGATCTGTAGTGGTCTCTTATGGTCTACAATGGCAATGGTTCATAATGATTTATAATATGTTGTAATGGTGTTTTACAATAAAATGAAAAAAAAACCACAGTGAGCATTAAATAAATAAAATCTCACCAAATTACATTTTTCAGTCAATCAATGATTCTTTATTTTATATAGCGCCTTTGATAGTGGACCACCATCACAAAGCGCTTAACAAGGTAGAGTAACAAAAAAAAAAAAAGTGTAATACATAAAATGCAGTGAAAACTGGTGTGTAATACATGAAATACAGTGAAAATGCATAATACATTAAGCACAAGGATGTAAAAAGAATTACTACAAAAGTAGCAACAACATAACAGCTAATAACAGATACCAGGCTTAAAGAGCATGGAAAGCAAAAGAGAATAAGTGGGTCTTGAGAGGTGATTTAAAGCAAGCGACAGTGGGAGTATCACACATCAAAGCTGATACACCCAAGCTTTCTCCAAGTGTGGTGCACTTTTCTTGGGGATAACAAGCAGGCCAGAGTCGGGGGACCTCAGCTTGCGTGTAGGGACATAGCGGGTCAGCAGGTTGAAGAGGTACTTGGGACCTGTGTAATGAAGGGCATTGTAGGTGAGCAGGACAGTTTTGAAAGTAATCCTGAATTTTACAGGTAGCCAGCGCAGCTGCTCAAGAAGGGGGGTGATGTGTTCATGTTTTCAACATCTGGTAAGGATCCTAGCAGCGGCATTTTGAATCAGCTACAATCAGTTTATGGCATGTGATGGAAGACCACCATAGAAAGTTGAAGTAGTCGAGTCGAGATGAGATAAATTCATGACAGAGTATTTCTGCACCCAGGAGGGAAAAGTAGGGACAGACTGTTTTGAAGATGGTAGATGATTTGACCACAGAGGAGATGTGAGCATCAAATGAGAGGTTGCTGTCAAGAAGTACGCCAAGGCTTCGTACAGTGGGAGAAGGTACAGTGGCTCTCAAAAGTATTCACCCCCCTTGGACTTTTCCACATTTTATTGTATTACAACATGGAATCAAAATGAATTTAATTAGGAGTTTTTGCCACTAATCAACACAAAAAAAGTCCATAATGTCAAAGTGAAAAATAAAATCTATAAATTGTTCTCAATTAATTACAAATACAAAACAGAAAATAATTGATTGCATAAGTATTCACTCCCTTCTGTCAATATTTGGTAGAGGCACCTTTGGCAGTAATTACAGCCATGAGTCTATTTGGATAAGTCTCTACCAGCTTTGTACATCTGGACACTGCAATTTTTGCCCATTCTTCTTTGCAAAATTGCTCAAGCTCCATCAAGTTGGATGGGGACTTTTGGTGAACAGCAATTTTCAACTCTTTCCACATATTTTCAATTGGACTGGGCCACTCCAGGACATTGACCTTTCTGTTTTTAAGCCACTCCAGTGTGGCTTTGGCTGTATGTTTGGGGTCATTGACCTGTTGGAAGATGAGTCTTCTCCCAAGTCCCAGGTCTCTTGTAGACTTCAGCAGATTTTCCTCCAGGATTTCTCTATACTTTGCTGCATCCACTTTGCCCTCTATCTTCATAAGCTTTCCAGGCCCTGACGCAGAGAAGCATCCCCATAGCATGATGCTGCCACCACCATGCTTCACGGTAGGGATGGTGTTCTCAGGATGATGTGCGGTGTTAGGCTTGCGCCAAACAGTGCTTAGAACTGAGGTCAAAAAGCTCTATTTTGGTCTCATCAGACCATAGAATCTTTTTTTTCTTTCAGAGTAAAACAGGTTCAAAAGGCACTGAATCACAAAAGGACACTCAGTGCTGTATCTACAGACAAGCCCCACCCCTTGTTTGCTGTATTTTTCACGTACCTATTTATAGACGTGTATACTGATAAATCCTCTCCTGATCACTTGTTTTATCACCAAACTCCTCAATAATACGATCAAGTCATTATTTTGTTATCATAACAGCTTAAAAAGCTCTGCAAATGCCCGTGATATTCTTTGAGCACTGGATGCAGAAGCAGTTACCTTCTTTGTTATGTCCATGTTATCTCTGTAGTGGATGGGGCTATGAGAATTTCCCTTTTTTCCGTTTCATTCGACTCCTATTGGTCTCACTCGGCCATTGAAAGGTTTTCTCTGCTTTTTCTGGAGAAAAAACAACTAGAGACCTGTGCTTTACGTCTTTTTGATGATGTCGGACTAGAAAGGGAAAATTGTAATGTTGGACCTGGTCCGACATAGGACCGCAAAGGGTTAAGCTGTCCGGAGCGGAGCAGTTTCAGCACTGTGATGTGTCCGGAAGCCATACTGCAGAGATTCAAGCAGGTGTTTCATCAGCTGACTGGCTACAGGCCTTTTGTGAGTTTTTGAGAGAAAAGGGAGATTGGAGATGGAATGGAAATTAGATAAGTCAGCTGGGTCAAGGGAGGGTATTTTGAGTACTGGTGTAACTCGGGCAAGCTTGAGGGCAGCAGGAATCGAGCCTGAGTACAAAGACAGGTTGAGAGTGGGCATAATGGAAGGAGCAAGATTATAGGCACAGAGATGGACAAGATTAGTCAGCCAGGGGTCCAGAGGGCATGTGGCAGTAGTTGATTTCAACAGTAAGCCGGAGACATCAGCAATGGAGAGAGGAGAGAAACAGGAGAGAGCAGGAGGGGCAACTGGAGGAGAGTCAAGGTGGTCAAGTAGTAAACTGGGTTTGTGGTGGGATAGCGTAAATAGATATAGTCAATTTATTATAAATTAAACATAGTTTTTGTATGTTCTATAAAAAATGGCTAACAATTTATAACAGTCAATCCTTCAAAAATAAAGATCGAACAAAGAAAATAAATAAAAACAATATTTTGGTAAGAGTAAGGGTTTTAACTGCTATATTTTCTGGATTAAAGTATATAAACAGAATATGTTGGTGTATTATTGCTAATAAATTAACTCACCATTTGCTTGATTATTGCAGTTACATTTTTTTTTTAATTCAATAAGAAAGTGAATGGACTCTGTTGTAAGAAAATCAGCTTAAACAAAGTGAGCAGAGCAGTTCATATTTATTTACACAATGTACTTACATATTTACATACATTTACATATTTGAAAAATTCACTGTCTGATGTGAATACATTTTGACAAGAATTTTCAACCTTTACGTGATGAAGAACTTTTTCCATACATTCTATTAAAAAAAAAAAAAAAAAAAAAAAAAAAAACTCATTTTTTTTACTGTTTAAAAGGGTGATTTGTCTACTGTATATAGCGGTGTATGTAGAACTTTTAAAAGAGTGTTCCTTCCATACTGCACCATGTGGCAGGGTGAAATCCCTAAATGTAAAAAGTGTGTGGGGGTTGGGAATATAGATTTTGCAGGGATGGGGTTAATTTGTATCTCTGCCAGCAATCACAGGTGTGGCCATTCTCCAGTTAGTGCTAAATGGTGCTAATTGGGGAGAGGCCAACTTTAAAAAGAAAGAGAGGGAAAGATGATCTGTGTGGTGCTGTTTAGTTTACAGATTTCAGTGAAGGTGCTTCCCAGCCTGGATAGTTTTTGTTTGATTTTTTTCTTTTGGCCCTTGTCACTATTATTTTGTTATTTGTGTTTGTAGTAAAAGTGCACAACAGCTCTAAACTGCAGCTTCAAGCCTCAGAGTCTCATTACTGACTCTACCCTGCTACACACCAGTAAAAGGTTCTATATTTACACCAACATGTAGGCCTAGAAACTTTTTGGCCCATTTTTTGTTAGTGTACTATCCTAGTATTCCATCTTTTTGTCTCTGAATTAAAAAAAACCTTAGAATTTATGAAAATAAAACTGTTGCTGTGGGGAACACTGTCTTCTGCTGTGATACAAGACAGAATATCTCTGTGCTGCTGCCTGCACTTTTGTCAACATTTCTGATAGTGGAGTGTGGAATCTTTGTTGTCATTTCCTGGCTCCAAATAAAGCTTGTATCTTGCACACCTTTTGGGCATTCTAGAATACAATGCACACACTTGTGCAAAGGAAATGCTAAATATAATGGATAATTGCTTTAGAGAAAACTTTAATTATTATTTACAAACATGCAAAAGTAAAATTGTACAGAATAGAAGTTTTACAATTGATCATTACTATAAAAATAATATATGTGAAGGGTTATCCAATCAGTCCGCAAATAACTCCTACAGATTAATTTAAAAAAAAAAAAAAAAAAGTTAGATGGCAATTTATAGCCAAAAAGGCAGTGAATACCGCACTCAAGCTTCAAGCAACAATATTTTTAGTCAATCAAGTTAATCAATCAAAATTATAGCATTATCGAACATATACATTTAATACAGTGTTTAGTATTTCATACCTGTTTATCTTTATTTTCCGAAACAGTTTAATTAATCACACATTGAAAAATAAGGAAACATGTCGCTTTTAATTTCAAAACCTTAATCATTTGAATTGTATATATGTATTCTAATGTTTGTCATTTTACAGAATGCATAAGCCTAAAGTATTGCTTCTAACGGCATAATAATTAATGGTCCTTTCACACACCATGGTCCTTTGGATACTATGAATATATATATAACACTATATATATATATATATATATCTATATATATATATATATATATATATACACATATACACATAAATATACACACATACAAACACAACACAATATATATATATATATATATATATATATATATATATATATATACATAACACACACAGTGCCTTGCAAAAGTATTCAGACCCCTGACCAATTCTCTCATATTACTGAATTACAAATGGTACATTGAAATTTCATTCTGTTTGATATTTTATTTAAAACATATATATATATATATATATATAATATAATATATATATATATATACTATATATATATATATAGTGCCTATAGAAAGTTTACACCCCCTTGAACTTTTTTCACATTTTGTTGTGTTGGTGCATCAGAATTTTATGCATTTAATGAGTATTTTTTCCACTTATCTACACACCATACTCCACACTGTTAAGGGGAAAAAAAGTTTTTATTGAGAAAAAAATATATATATATTAAAAATGCAAAACTGAAAGATCAGAATTGGTTAAGTCTCCACCCCCCTGGGTTAGTATTTGGTGGAAGCACCTTTGGCAGCAATTACAGTTGTGAGTCTGTTGGGATAGGTTTCTACCGACTTTGCACACCTAGATTTGGCAATATTTGACCATTCTTCTTTACAAAACTGTTCAAGCTCTGTCAAGTTCCTTGGGGAGCGCTGATGGACAGCATTCTTCAAGTCATGCCACAAATTTTCGATTGGATTTAGGTCAGGGCTCTGACTGGGCCACTCAAGGACATTTACCTTTTTGTTCCTTTGGCTGTGTGCTTTGGGTCATTGTCATGCTGAAAGGTGAACATCCGTCCCAGTTTCAGCTTTCTTGCACAGGGCAGCAGGTTTTCCTCAAGGACTTCTCTGTACTTTGCTCCATTAAGTTTCCCTTCTATCCTGACAAGTGCTCTAGTCCCTACTCATGAGAAACATCCCCATAACATGATGCTGCCACCACCATGCTTCACAGTAGGGGTGGTGTTCTTTGGTGATGCGCTGTGTTGTGTTTGTGCCAAACATACCGCTTTGCATTTAGGCCAAAATGTTTCATTTTAGTTTTGTCAGTCCACAAAACTTTTTGCCACATGGCTACAGAATCTCCTGAGTGTTTTTTTGCATACTTTAATAGGATTAAGTGGTGGGCTTTCTTGAACAATGGTTCTGCCCACCCTACCATACAGGCCAGATTGGTGGAGTGCTGGGAATATTGTTGTCACATGCACACTTTGACCAGACTTGGCCCTAAAAGTCTGTAGCTCTTGTTAAGTTGCCATTGGCCTCTTGGTAGCCTCTCATCCAGTTTGGAGGGCTGGCCTGATCTAGGCAGGGTCTTGGTGGTGCCATACACCTTCCACTTCTTAATAATCATCTTGACTATGCTCCAAGACATATTCAACACCCTTGATATTTTTTTATACCCATCCCCCGATCTGTGCCTTTCAACAACTTTGTCCCAGAGTTCTTTTGAAAGCGCCTTGGTGCTCATGGTTGAGTCTTTGCTTTGAAATGCACTACCCAGCAGAGGGAACCTACAGGAACTGTTGAATTTTATGAAAGCATAGCTGGCACAGTAGTGATCAACCCGGTCCACTGAGCACTAGCCTTTTGTCCTTCCGTCCTAGCACCATAACCTTGTTGTCCTTGCTGAGGCCTTGCTTCACTGATAATGGCAATCCTCTTCTGATGGCCATTACTGTTCCAGTAAGGTGGATTTTTATTTTTAGTAGTTCCATGGCCAGGTCGTAACCTGTGTAAAATCTGTCTTTAAACAAATGAAAGCCATGTCCATTTGTTGTCTGCAGCAATGTTTCACACATGAAAAACAATTATTGATGAAAACGGCATGTCAGGTCTCAGCAGGGAGTCTGTTGTTGGGCTGCCAAAGTAAGGAACAATATCAGAGACATAACCGTCACCGTCATGTCACCGTCATAATTTCACAGTCAGCTAAAACAAACGCATCCCCCACTTGGTAGGCTTCTGAGGATTGTAACACTTGAAGATAATCCTTCCTTTGAAGCCAACGGTGCTCTCATCAATGCAAATGTCTCTACCTGGGATGAACAGCTCAACTGTTCATACCCTCTGTTCCATGCAAACAACAGGTTGGCGGAAACAAGCACAAATCGCAGTCCAGCAAACACAGACCCCACTACATACAGCTGCACTGTGCACGTGACACCCCAGGCAGCGTGCTACCACTGCCTACATATAAAACGCACTTCTACTCACAGCAATACACTAACACTAACACTCCTGCGTCCTAAACTGACCCACCTGCAGGGGCTGGGTCGCATAATGGTCTCCAGGGCAGTCACCAATCCCAGACCCCTGTGCCAGTCGGCAGTCCCTCAGGCTTCCTGGGATATCTGCCTCCCTCCACAAAGCGGGACAGAGGCTAGCTAACACGGCGTGGAGTACTCTCTCTAGGGTGGCAATGCTGGGCTCTCTCAATGGGGCTCTGGTGATGCGGGGCTCTCTTTCTAGGACTGTGGTGGTGTGGGGCTCTCTCTCTCTCTGGGGCTTTGGCAATGCTGGGCTTCCTCTCTAGGGCTCCGGCAGCACGGGGCTATCTCAGCATGAGGCACTCTCTCTCTTTCTCTCTGGTAGTGCAAGACAATCTCTCCCTGGCCGCCGGAGGTACACTTTCGCGGACATTGCTGTGCAGTCTATCACTGGCGGCGGCGTGGCATGCTCTCACTGGCAGTGTGTGGCATTTCTTCTTGGGTGGCCCAAGACACTCTCTTAGAAATATCTCAAGCACTGGACAAAAACAGTCAAATTTATAAAAATAAAACAAACATGTCAGATGAAAAAAACTTAAGAAATATATAATGTAAACACCAGTAACTAAATTATATATATATATATATATATATATATATATATATATAGAGTACCAGTCAAAAGTTTGAGTGCACCTGCTTGAAACCAGTTTTTTCATGATTATCTATGCTTTTAACTGTATAAACTTGTCTATAAACACTTAGTATTTCATTATATGATACGTGTATTTAAATAAGGTGATAATCATAAGTGAATTGCATTCAAAAATTATATTTTTAAATGAAAATGTAAATCTTGTCAATCTCAATGAAATGGTCACCCAAAGCAAGGGGATTTCAGTCTGAAGCCCAAGTCAGTTAAAAGTCTGAAATGTGTATAACACAGTGTTAGAACATGAGGACCAAAGAGTCAGACAGGCCAAGGGTGACCTCAGAATCAGAGAACAAGTTCATTCGAGTCACAAGTCTGCAAAACCGGTGATTTAACTGCCCCTGAAATAGAAGCTCAGCTAAATGCTACTAGAAGTACAGACGTTTCAGCATCAACTGTTCAGAGGAGATTGCGTGAAGCTGGCCTAACTGGAAGAATTGTTGCAAAGAAACCATTTTTAAGAGCGCAGAATAAAAGGAGTGGAAGTCAGTGTTATGGACCGATGGGTCAAAATTTGAAATATTTGAGTCAAAATTTGAGTATTTGAAAGACGCAGAGAGGGTGAGCGCATGAGTTCTGCACATGTGGTTCCTACTGTCAAGCATGGAGGAGGCAGTGTCATGGTCTGGGGTTGCTTTGCTGGTGACAGAGTTGGTGATCTTTACCAAGTCCATGGCAAGCTCAACCAGCCTGGCTATAATAACTTACTTCAGAGGCATGCCTTTCCATCAGGATTATGACTAGTTGGGCAGTCCTTCATTCTTCAGCAAGATAATGACCCGAAACACACCTCAAAGTTGTGCAAGAACTATCTGGCGAAGAAGGAAAGTGAAGGACAACTCAATCTAATGACCTGGCCTGCCCAGTCTCCAGACCTCAATCCCATAGAACTTGTATGGGATGAACTGGACAGAAGAGTCAAAGCAAAGCTACCCACAAGTGTACTACATCTCTGGGAATTGCTGCAGAAGAACTGGGAAGACATGTCGGGTGATTTCCTGCTGAAACTTGTTAACCGAATGCCTCGTGTTTGTGAGGCTGTCATTAAGGCAAAGGGTAGCTATTTTGAGAAATCCAAGATTTAGAGACAATTTTCAATTTTCTTGAACATTCCTTTGATACTCCTTATGTTTTTTGTTTTGTATATTGTAACATGTGTTTTCATTTTCAAGAATTTACAGAAACGTATACGACATAAAACACTGTCAATTATGAAAAAAACCTATTTTCCAGCAAGTGTACTCAAACTTTTGACTGGTACTGATTATATATATATATATATATCTATCTCTATATATATATATATATATATATATATATCTATATATATATATATATATATATATATATAATGCAGATAAAATACAAGCAAAACAATAAAAACTAAAACAGATATATACATACACTTACATATAAAAATGCCAGCTCAAACAAATATGTTTTTAGTCTGGTTTTAAAAACAGATAAAGCCTCAGCTTCCCTCACATGTGTTCGTAGCTCATTCCTCATCCCTATAACAAAAAGCCCTTCCTCCCCATTCAACATGCTTTATTTTAGGGATTACCAGCAATCCCATATTCAGGGAACTAAGGTTACAATTGGGGATATATGGGGTAAGAAGTTCTCTTAAATAGGTTGGTGCCAAGTTATTTAGGGCCTTCTAAGTTAATAACAATATTTTAAATCAACTACAGTAAAATTTACAGGAAGCCAATGCAAAGAAGCCAACAGTGGGGTGATATGTTCCCTTCTTCTGGTTTTAATCAAGATTCTAGAAGCAGCATTTTTAACCATTTGCAATCGAGACAATAAACATTTTGGGATGCCAGAAAATAATGCATTACAATAATCAATTCTGGAGGATACAAAGGCATTTACTAGTCTTTTCAAATTTTGCAATATTTCTTAAATGTTAAAAATACGATTTTGTAATCTTTTTGTTATGTTTCTCAAATAAGGGTTGAAGATCACACCTATAGGAAGTGTCAAGGGACACAACAAAAACTATCATCTTTCATAGTGCATTGGTTAGTCGTGAGGGAGCCTGGAGCTGACAATGGCGCATGCCACAGGAGGCTACAGGAAGTGTGATCACTATCCCCCCCAAAAGTTGGACCCTCGCCCCCCCGCTACAAATCCCGCAGCTGTGAGGAGAAACAAGACTGCGCCTTGATGACATTCTAGGATGAAACACAAACAAGACATACCAGAATAACTTTAGACAACCTAAAGGAAAGCCATCCATGCAGTGGAGAGGAAAAAACACCTTTCTTTCTTCTTTCTTTAGGTGGAAACCTCTGGTGGTCCCGGTGGATTGGGCGTCCCCACTCCGGGCAAGTTAGGAAGGGATTATTGGGCAGCAACAATGTCCAAGGGAGATGTTTGAATATATGATTTGACTGCTGACAATGTCCAGCGACCTAGAGATTTTTTATAGTATGCTGGTTAAGGTCTTCTCTTGCAGCGGAAGTTGCCACTCCGATTCTGAAGGAGTGTGGAGTGAAGAATTGCTGTGGCACGGCTGCTTTATCTATGAGGGAGGACAGGTGGGAGAACCAGTTTCTTGTATTGATGGTCTTGCACAGTCAGAGAACAGAGGCTTCGATTTGACTGGGGCTCTTGAGTGCTAGGAGCTGTGCTAGAGAGCTGTAGGGACATAAAGGATAGTTAATCTTAGACAGTTGAATACAGGAACCACAGCAAAGTTGATCTTTTTTTTTTTTTTTTTTGATGTCAGGAATAGAATAAAGTGTTGATCATGCGTGCAGTAAAGGTCTCTAGCTCGAACCCCTGATGATGGGAAGTTGGAGGGGGGCAATGCCATTAATTCATCACATCTTAGGAATCAGAACAATTCTGTTTTGCAGATAGCTTACATCACTATCTCATCCGAGAGATTGAAGCGTCCTCATCGAAGGATAGAGACCACTTTGAAGAGCATATCTGTCATGATAGGCAACCTGTTGGGAGATACAGGAGAGAGGGATTTCTCCATTTGTCGCAGGGTCAGATGCACAGTAGGCAAGGAAAGGAGTGTGGGCACCAGGATGCACTGAAGACAGAAGTGGTGCTGTATTCCAGAGATAGGAATAAATAGAGGAAGGAGAAAGATGGTTATTGTCTGGGAGGTGAACAATGAATGTCAGGATCCTGGTGTGGCTGAACTGCACAGGGATTATCTGCTGTTGAGCACAGAATCGACAGTACGCATTCCATGCAGTACGGTATATAATGAATTGGTAGCCGGAGCCAGGGCTACAGACATATAATCCTGGGTGGATTGTAGCAGTCTAGAAAGAGATATATTTGATCCATGATTAATTGGCAGAATAGAGGAGGTTGCAGTGGGTGAGGGGCTGTGGCTGGCATGAGATGGTGGATTCTGGAGACCTTCAATGATTTGACATCTTAGTTGGAGTGATACAGTGTGGCGTCCGATGGCTGTTGTGAGCCGAGCTACAGCAGAAGTTGAGGCTAGATTGTACTGATGAGCTTCAGCCTCTGCTGGCTAGAGAATGTTTGAATCCACCAGAGGCTGTAGAAAGATCTTGATGTTGGCAAATATCTCTTTATTGATACTGGCGGCCCTGGTGGATGCAGCCACTGATATCAGTGAGATGTTGCCCCGGGTCTGTGTAGCAGACGGCTGGTCTGGATCCCAACTTGCCAAAGCTGCTGCTGCACTTGGACTCCTAGATGAAGGGGACCAGGCAGCTGGAGGAGGGGGGGGAAGACCTGTTCGGCAGACATGACTTCATAGAACATGAGGAACATTGCACTCCTGTCAGATCCAGCTGGAATTGTCTGTCGTTCAGAGATTTGGGTTTCAAAACTCCAGTCATTCTTCTAATAGTGGAACTCCTTAACTCATAATCAAGTCAGAGTTCCAGTCTCGTACCACATCTCTCACCACAGAGTACTAATGCTGTTTAGAGGATGAGCAGACATAAGAATAGATTGCTGAAGAAGTCAAACGTCCCGTATTTTGATTAGATGGAGATTAGCGTTAGCCTTGACTGCGGAAATGCTGCCACAATCTGCATATTGGAGGCAAGCTGGAGCGTTGCTAACTCTTGAGGAGTGCAGATGCAGATTTAACAGTAAACTAAAGCAACTTTTGCATGCTGCAATAGTTAGCAGATCTGAAGAGGGAGCCGAGATCTGCTCTAGTGAGGAGCGATTAACAGTAGAGGGTGGATTCTGCTGAGCAGTGCAGAGATCTGAGGAAGTAAATGATGGAGAGCTGTTAGTAGTGTGTAGTGGCCTGCTGTAGAGAGCAGATATCTGCTGAATGAGGTGGACATTGGTCTTGATTGTTAAGGTGGTATAGATGGAGCCGGACATGGGGCTGCCTTTGGGCAGAGATGAAGAATGCATTGAACTGAGGCCGCTGCAGAACCTGAGAGGATGAAGAATGTGTTGCTCTGAGGCTGTTGCAAAACCTATTAATATAGTCAGGAGCAGTCTATGAGTGTATTGTCTATTGCAGAGTAGGAGGACACTTTGAAATGTTGATAATCGTAGGGCATGGTTTCTGTATCTGACTGGCGGATCACGTTGAT
This sequence comes from Polyodon spathula, assembly GCF_017654505.1. NCBI lineage: Eukaryota > Metazoa > Chordata > Actinopteri > Acipenseriformes > Polyodontidae > Polyodon > Polyodon spathula. The sequence goes on along the minus strand of NC_054538.1, from coordinate 36,698,972 downwards.
GAAATGATGACTTTGAATGTTGAATAAAGTGCCTTGATGAAGTTGGTTACTTTGGAGGAAGAGGTTGCAGAAATGGATGCATGATGCAGAGAAGCTGGAAGTTAATGTTATGGTAGATGCGTGGCGTGACTAAGTGCGTGGCTTCATGACCAGGTCCTCGAAGGGGATTTGTCCTTTTATACTTCAAACAAATATGTTACAAAGTTGTGAAAAGTGGGCGAACTGTATTTAAAAGTGTATCCATTAATATATTCATATTTATAAATATTTACAGTTGCAGGCTAGCTGTTTTCTACATTTTAATATAACAACAAGCTAGCTCCTAATTAGTCGGTTAAAGATAATTAAACCTTCGTCCCAATAAGCTTTCAGCTCGCACAGGTCAACCACAGCCTTGCATGCTGCAGCAGAAACCTTTCTCTTATTATTATCAGCTATGTTGATTTACCAAACTGTTGTTAAATTCCTTGCACTGATGAACAGAAAGTTATATCACTTCCGAGTCAGCGATGTAGCACACCAATGAATTTAACAATGCACCCAGAATGAATTGAAATGGCACCTGATTGCAGACGAGGAAAGACAGATTGAGCAGACAAAGCTTTGTGGTTGATTAAATAGAGCTGAGGCAAGGCAATCACTGACTGTCGGCCAGTCCTTATAGTACAAGCGTTCTGCTGTCAGCAGAGAGAGAGAGATGAAACAGGTAGGAATAATCCGATAAGGGTAGTCGATAAGCAAAACGGTTGAACCAGGTACGAAAATAGTAGATAAGGAAACAACAGCAACTACAAACAAACTCAAAAGAGACTGTCTAGATAAAATGGGAGTGTTTTATAGTAGGCAGTAGATTGTGTGAATGGTCAGCGAGATTGGGTTACAGAGGTCTGGTTATGGTGCTGCAAGGGAAGATGTCATGTGCTGATAGAGAGAGCAGATTACAGTGAAACTCACAAATGCACCCTGAAATTCAATCAAAGTTAACACTTAAACATAACGTAACCAAAGGAAGATAAATACTAGAAATGCCAAACAATTTAAAAAGTAAACACATCTGCCACAGACATTTCTGTTCTCTACAATTGATTGGCCTGTGTAGTGCATTAACACCAGTCATAACAAAATAGCAAACTGAGACAATCACTCTTAGTCTTGGGGATAAGATATTAATTATAACAATAAAAGAACTGTGGGAAGTAGAGAACATCAAAATAATCAATGGAAAATATATTGCGGGAATCACACTGCATCTAAACACCCGACTACATACAGTATTAAGTGCTTAGATATTTTTCATTTTGAGCAATACAACCTCTGCTGTTGTTAGCTATATAGTTTCAATTCCCTCCTCCCATCTGCTTTACTGAAGTAATTACATCTGCACGCCCCTAGTGGGTATCTTCAAATAGCACCTTATGAAATTCTGCTTTTATAAATGGTTTAAAATACATTTTAACAGTTAAACTTGTTAAATAATGATCTAAGGATATACACTATACAGTAATAAAGAATACACACATTATGCTATCAGAAATATAACTGTTGATTTCTTTTTTGTGAATAACTATTATTTACCTTTTGTAAAAGAATGACAGAACAGGCTGCTTTTGACAGTCTTCTAAAGTGTCAGGTAGAGGCATGCTACTTGTTTCAGGTAAAAAGAAACAAAATAATCCTCCAGTGATAGGGCCACTGCCATACCAAATCATTGTTGCCAATGAAAGACCACTTCCTGGTGACATCAGTGCATTCAAAATACCACCAATCCAATACCAGAGAAATACAAACCCCACACATTTCTGCCTGTGGAAAAAAATATATATATTTATGTTAGAGTTCTGAATGGTTGACCTACGCTCTGCACATTGTGCATGATTTGCATATAATTCCCTTTCATGTGTTTTTCACTCCTGAAAAAAACAAACATTCAAAATAATTAAATTGTTGTGAAGCAAATTCTGATCTTTACTGAAAAAAAAAGGAGCCTTAGGCTTGTTTTCCTTAGATTCAAGACTGAAATTGACATTGAGTGGCAATATATGCAGTGTATTATTTACAGGGAATTTCAACTTTTATTTTATAGTGAAAAAGTGTTAGAAAGTATAGAAAATAATAGTGGGCTATACAAAAACTTGATATTACTATGTAAAAATATATACCAGTATATAGTTTTTACATTTAAAAATGCCCCACAAAACAATGTAAATATACCTTTCCCATTTTGAAAAGTTTCATAATTACTACTTACACTATAACTTATTTAGTGATATCTTTCTAATTAAAAAAAAAAAAAATCACCATTGTGTTGTATGTTTCAGAATAATTATTCTTTGGCACAAAACATGATACAATTATAAAAGAAGGAATTACCTTATCACTGTTGGAAAGAGCTCTATGGAATAGAGCAGTGAAACAGAAAACGACACTTGCACACACAGTTTACCAGTTAAAGCCAATGTCATTACTAAGGCAGATATGGCTAAAAGAAAGAAAGAACGTATAATTAATAGAAATACCAACACTGGTAAAACAAATCCACCTAATTAGTCTTTTCTATGGAGCTAAATGTCATTCATGACCTGACCCACTGTTACTGTACCTATCATTTCTTCCCACAGGCATTGGATTATTAAACATTATGTAATTTTGCTCTCCCATCACTAGTGTTATTTGTAAACATCATTATTACAATATAAAGCACAGAAAATAAAGTAGCGCTGTTGGCGTCACATTTTTTTAATTGCAGCTGAGAAAAGTAAAATAAAAAGTAGTTATTTTACAGTTCTTCTTGCAGTCTTAAGGTCTACAGAATTAACAAAATGGCTTTTTTAACTCTTTCAGACTTGTTTTATATTTCATTGTTTTCTGCACTCCCTCTGTGTTTTGTTCAGTTCTCTCGCAGCTGTGTTTGAGTTTACATCCCAAGACGACCCGTGCCATAGCCAGCCTGCTCAGTAAGTAGCTGATAGCACAGGCATGGTCTGCTTTAATACAGATCGGGTAAATAAATGTATGGTTGTGACAGACAGAATTATTCTTGGTGATAAATCTCCCTACTGTCCTGCAGGATGCAGTGTAAAGGGAACAGAGTGCCCTGGACTGGATGATCTGATAATTCATTCTCAGGGTTAGGTGGAAGTCAGCCATCTAGAAAGGGGGCACAGCTGTGGTACATCGCCATCGCCAGAGGGAAAGCGATGTGGCAACCACGGATTGGAGGAGAAACGACTGCAGTCGCTTACCAAGGGGGCGTGACTGAAGGTATAAATAGGGGACGTGGCTAGGTGATCTGTTCCTATGTTTACTGTTAAGAGAATGGTAAAGGACAAGCAAAATATTACTATGAGTGTTTAGTGTTTGTTTTGTCGCTTCTAATTGTACTCATTTGTCATTGTTAGACGGCTGACACAATCTGGAGCTGTCACTACAGGCCAGCACAAACCTAGACAAAACTGCACTATTCACGGATAAATTGTATTTGCACCACTAGCACTAACAGCACTTACCCTGGACTTGGACTTGTGTTTGTGTATTGTGTGTGTTTAAATACTGTGCTTATTATTTCAGGACTGAACCCTGTGTTTATTTAGCTGAGCAGTACACATTGTTGTGTACTGCCAGTCCTCCATTTATTGTTTACTGTTGTCATCAGACTATTGGATTACAAATTAAAACCCCCATTTCACCAGTACTTTGTCTGTCGTTATCTTGAACGCTGCATCACCTCTACACTTGCGCACTGAAACACACTTGGCCACAATAGTGTATGTGGCATGTTATTCCATTATTGTAACAACATACTGGTATTGACTAAATCTACAGTGTATCAGTTGTTATAAGAGCAATATAGGTATAGACTAAACTTATGTAGGGTAAACTATTGTTTTCACAAACATGGATAAAACAGAAGTATGCTTAGTGTGATCTTGTTTTTGCATTGTGTGACCACTTTCTCAAAATCCCCTGGGTATTTCGTTATCCAATACATTCCAGCTAAAATGTTGTCAATTGTTCAATTTACCACGAATTGTGTCAACTATCATCTCCCTGTTATATTGCATATTTGGAATTGCCAAAGTACTGTTTGCAAACATAGTTATGTGACAGAGTGACCTACTGATTGCTAGTCTCAAAGCTTAAGCTTGAAAAATGATACAAGTATCACAATTTCTGATCATCATAACAACAGTTTATTGTATCACCTATAGTATACCTATTAATGAATAACATGTTGTTTGCATCTAACTGGGTATTGTTTGATTTATATAGCTTACAGATAAAGCCTGGGATTATGCCCTGTTGGCTAACAATGCTGCAGTATATTAAGGGTAACTGTGACACTTTTTCCTTTATTATTCATCATTTATCTATTTCTTGACGAAACTGGGCACTGCAAGTTAAATTTCACCAGTAGCCACATGGTAATAGACAGTCTGGTATTTTTGTTAAAGGTTTTTCTACAAGAATTAGATTAATGTTATGTGAGGAAATTAAAGACTTCATTTGTTACATTACGATCAGTCAAAACTACAATATAGCTATATGAGCTCTGACTTTGAGTGAGCTTTCATATATAGCTCATTTTAACATTTTGCTTTCCATCTTAATAATTTTTAAGTAAAAACACATTTAAAGATAACCAACATTTAAACCAGGTAAAGAAAATTAGGTTTGTAAGTAAAGTACTGTTTTATTAAATACGTAACTTCACCACAAAATTCTGAAATGAGGAGGGACAGTAAGCAAGCTGTGCCACTAGCAACAGTGATACTATACTGAAGGGTCTGCTTCCAAATCGACTCAACAGGAACGGCATCAATATCAAAGGACATTCTGCTATCCCTGAGAAAACTGTCCGAGGTATATATTCACACCAAAACTATCCCACAATGTAGGATATTCTGCAGTATGTCAGAGCAGATGCCAAACTGCAGAAATAAAAAGGGGCATGTGTTATTCAAAATCCATTCAAAATGTTAATATGCTACCACTGATAAGAACAAATGAACAAAGAATTGTATTACATGAGAGCAACCGTTATTTACTTCATGCTAATACAGCACACCATCCCTATAAAGAACCAGTTGGGGTCCAAGCCTTTTGTTCGTTATAGCTAGGCTTGCTACTATTCGATGTTTATTTTTTTTGCCAAATCGACGATTCATATCAACATTTATTTTAGAAAGAATTTACTGTTTTTTTTTTTCAGTCTTCACAGAGCAAAACATTACACAGTTGAAAAGAAGTAACTTGCACTTATTATTTGAAGTCTGAGTTCCCCCTTTCCGGCTTCAGAACGGCTGGACTCAGCCTTCTCCTGTGCCCCAGCCTTCTCTTGCGTCCCATTTTCAAATTAAACTAGTGACTGTCACGTATACCTAAAGCAAAAGTTCACATACACCTTAACCCGCTAATTTCAAAGTATGACAGGTGCTGAATGACAGGTGCTGTAGCTGGCAAATGAGAGCATTCTAGCACTGCTTCAGTCAGAGATCTGTCAGAACAGGGTGATCTCCAGTACTAACGGACCATTGAGATGACTAACAGCGACCCCCCCAAGACATTCAGAGCAGAATGGAGACGGGACAGACAGCAAGTACAAAAACTACACAAAGTAGACATGATTTCTAAATGATTACATTGAAAAGTTACAAGCAATGCGGAGGATAATTTGTTCCCCAAGTTATAGAAATTAGGTTGCCGATTCCATCAGTAATAAATATTATATATATATATAAACATGGCTTGGAAAAATAACAACTTCTGATTGGTTAAATAGCATCACATGCCTGTGAGTATATATAGCGAATAGCATGGCTTGTATACTAACAAGTCGCTTCACACTGAATAAATCACTATGCACCACTACATTCTAAATTCCATGACAAACTGCAATTTTATTTGTTATAAGTTACAAAACCACAGCCAAAAATGAGTGACATTTCACTTATTTCCTTTGATATATTTGGGGATGAAACTCCACACAACTTGTACAACACCAACTTTGAGTGAAGGCAGCAGTCTGAAAAAATATATATAAATAAGTGCACCAGCAAGAGTAGATGAGGAAAAGCTAAATTAAATAGAACAAAACAAAGATTTAAAAATTACACAAAAATAAACTACAGTATGGACTGGTTAATATACTTAAAGAAAAAAATATGGATATTGTGACAGAGATCGAATGACGCTTGGTGTTAGATCTCCTTCCCAACCTGTGAGGGCACTAGAAAGAAGGAACCTTAAGCAAATGGCAAGACAGTTTATTCCGTAGGGTAGGCGGAAGTCGGCCATTTAGGAAGGGGGTGGATCTACGGCACCCAAGCTCACTGACCCGGACGGTAGACGGCGTGGCACCTGAGGATTGGAGGAGCGGATGCACTCGTTAACCTAGGGGTCATGGGTGAGGGTATAAATAGGGGGCATGGCTTTTTGATCTGTTCCTTTGTATATGGTTAATATAAACAACCTAGGAGACCTTATTGTCCGTACCAAAACCGTGAGTTTTCTGTTCGTCTGTGTAAAAACAGTTTGTCTTGTGTTGTTTCTCACATAGAATACTGAGCACGATCCGGAGCTGCAGCCGCAGGCCAGCGTAAAACCCGGACATCACCACTCACCTTTCCACTAATGGAACTTTTTCACCACTAGCACTAAAATCACGCACTGTCGGAACTGTGTCTGTTTTGTGTGGGTGAAAGAACCGGACTATGGGTTACAGGTCAAACTCGTGGGATAATAAACAGGAGTGATACACGCCGCTGTACCACTTCCATCACTATTACTGTTTGCAGGTTTGCCATAAGGCTCTGGACATTATAATCATTAATAAACACCCTTGCACCTGTAAATCATTCGTCTGTGTGATTAATCCGCTCTGCACTGCACTCACCTGCACGCATTCACCACTTTGCCACAGTCATACATTCATTTTATGGAAATAAGTCCAAAAAATCTCAACAACATTAAGGGAATTTTATGCCAGTGCAAGAAGTTCAACTGGGGACTAGTATTCAGTCCTGTCAGTCATGAAAACTTTTAGAAAAGCAGGTAAAGACAAAGCCAGACACCAACCCCCAGATTACCGGCTTGAATCTGAAGTGTCTGCAGAAAATTGAGGCACTGTCCCGACACTGGCTCGGTCTGGCACCGACAACTAACAAAAACATCTTTTGAGATCCAAAAGGATGAAAACTGACCTGAATATGTGTGCCTTGCATATAACGAGGGCATTCAAAATCCGGCTCATCTCATCTCAACTCATCTCAAAATCCGGCTTCAGCACAGCTGCTCCTGCCTTCCTTAGTGTCATTTAAAACTTCGCAAATCATCAGCTTGTAATTAGTCCTCTAGTTTCTAGTGAGATGCCACTTTCGATTCAGAAATTCACAATAAACGGACATGTGCAATTTATTTTTATTAAGTGAACAATACATTAAATTACATTGGGGACTATATTACACTGCAGATGTCTACATAATAAAAGTTCCTGGTTTTATCTTAATTTAAAATGTTTTAATTATTATTATTATTATTATTTATTATTATTATTATTATTATTATTATTTATTATTATTATTATTATTATTATTATTATTATTATTTTTCCCCCACAAATGACAGGTAGCCATGCTATAGCAGTATAAACCACTTTGGGCCGTGTGGTTCCAACGATATATACCACTTCTGGAGTGGTTATCACCACCCCAGGCAAGGTATATATCATGGGAACAGCAAGGCCCGTCATGGTTTACACCTTACATATTGTGATAAATGGTCAGGCTCTAAGGCAAAGGGAAGACATCAGAATAGTGTGAGCTCTGATGTCTTGCCTTTGCAGCCAAAAGAGTCATGGTTTTTGTCATTGTACATAATGTAATGCATATTGGAACTTCAAATCCCATGAACACACTGGGTTGTAGTCAGGTTTGTGCGGGAATATTGGGATATAAATAGCAGTGCGGTTGCAGCAGACAAGGACCCAAGCAGTAACGCAGTAAGAGAACTTAAAGAGTCGAATTATCATTACAAGGTTGGTGGCATCCCGTTATTATTCTGGGGTACCTGTGTGGATTGACTTGAATTTGGCGGGATTGACTTGAACTTGGCGGGTTGGGCTGTGTTCCAGTCAGACCGTAGAAATCCTGGTGCATTTACGAAGCCTTACCCAAAGTGATTCTGTGTGAATTAATTATGAATGGAATTAAACCCAACCTGTGTGACAAGGTTTTAAAAAGACCATTCTATGTGGGTGAATGTTTTGATTTACGGTTGTAAATATGACACTGCTTAATGCCGCACACTGCTTTGTTTTCTGGATTGTTTTAAATACTGCACAAGTTATTTTTAAATAGTGCAACTGCACTTACATGGACTGTCTACACTGGGTTTCTGTGTGAGACCTTGTGTTAAACCAACAGGGATTTGTAGAAAAATATTTTATGTTATTTAAACTGCTTATTGGTTTGGAACGAAATAACTCAGACCTGTTCCTAATGGACTGTGTGTTTTAAAAAAGTAACAAAGTCACAGCAGTAAATAAAGACCCGGCACTGACTGTTTTAATGTTATTTTAGTCTGGAATACTTTTTAAATTCACCAGGTCACTGCAGCACAGATTGAACTACGGTTACAACCCTTCACCTGCAGGGGTCTCCATAAATCAAAGGAAATAAAAGTAAATTGTTCCAGTACAGGACTGTGTAACCCAGTGGTGCACAACTGGGTCCTGGAGGGCCAGTTTTTATTCCAACTGCACCAAAACACGTAATACCGCACAGCAGTTAAACTAGGCACCCTCACGAGACGATCGCTTCTCAAGTATACTGCAGTAAAATAGGATCCTGCAGCCTTGAGTAAACACCGTGATCATATAACATACTGCTTACCCACGAGGACTTGTTTTGATGTATTGTTCTCAGTGATTGAGCATCATTGACATCTGTACACTGTATTTAAACTGCCGATGGCACACTTTTGGTAATTGTAATGTTGCAGAGTGGCAGAGGACAGTGTAAATTATCAGGCTGGAGTCTTGATTTACAGTTTTAAATTGGTGTTGGTTTTATTTGTCTTACACTGCGGTGGTGAAACAACCTCTAATAAAACAAACAAAATAAACCAAGCTCTCAGCTCCTGTGGAACAAACACTAGATATCTTACTTGAGTTTTGGTTTATTTTTGTTACTTCTGCTTCCTTACGCCACTATACCCGCATAACAAAGCGACCGGCTAAGCCATTTCTATAGAGGTGTCATTAACTTTAACAAGCAGTTAGCCAATTGACTATTATCCATAATTTGTTAAGAAAAGCAGCTGTGGATTTTTCGTGGGCGTGCTACATGCAGGAACTTGTGACATCTAGTGGTCAATCTATTACACTGCAGCCAGGGAAAAAGCTCTCATTATTCTCATACCAACTTTGATTCTGCACCACTGCAATCATATCGGTCCGCTTTTAAGAATCATCCGCTTATCAGAATCAAGACACCCGGAACGGATATAAACGGGCTGCACTGTATATAAGTGGTGCAACAATTGATCGATACATCTATTATTGATCATCTGTCCTTAAATTTCCTGAGCTTCGATTACACAATGGTGAATCGATGCATCAAATTAGAACCCAGTTTGAAGTCTCCTGTTGCCGGTTTGCATTAAAACCTTCAGTGTGCTTCTTTTAGTGCTATACGGTAGATACATAACTACAGCGCGTTGCTAGGATACACACTTTAGGCCTCTACATTCGTGTTGGCTATACCCTGTGTAAAATGAGTTGAGTTGCTTCACTGGTGAGTCTATACTTGTTTTTATCTAAAAAGTGACAAGAACACAGCATATACCTTTTATGTTATGGGTAATCATTTCAAAAGAATGCCAACATTAAATCTATCGATTTACCTTATATTATTTCAGAGCATGCTGTGTTTGGATTATATGGCAATATTAAGCTGAATTTAGTACGGTAATTAAATTAGTCAGGATTTAGGAGATTAATTGAAATGTTTTGCTTTGGTCATAAAATATTAACAGTAATGAACAACCATACTTCAGACAGAAATTACTTCTGTTAAAAGTTTTTTTTTTATTATTATTACAATGTTAAAGGGACATCTGATGCAGACGATCACATATTCTTTTCAGTTGTTAAAAACTCAAGTCTGTTCTCAAGTTTGTTTAACTATTATGCACAACAGTGTCCGACATCAGACCGGAATGGGAAATTGTAATTGTAGGACCGCAAGGGGTTAATTGGACTATTTGTATTGAGGATTTACATGTGGCGTCACATTTTCTCCTGCTGCCAAAAAGCGCTTCATATTAATTCTATGTAAATTGCGTCTTATTATTATAATTATTATTATTAAGTTTAACACGCTTAATGTATAGCCGATTTTTTTCATTCAAAATATATACTGAAATGAGATTTCTCTTAGGTGGGTTGGTGATTCTCGTCCTTTAAATAATTCTGTTTTTAATAGTGTAGTTTCGGATTTCGCGATTTGGGGGGCGGACCTAGGATCAGTCTGTTTATCATTGTAAGTTGTTGAGTTTTCATAGCTGAATATCTGTATTGTGCAAATATTAATCTGTATTTCAATACTGAAAGAAAAAGGAGTAAATGGAACAGCTGTACTTGCTGTCTGTTTTCATCTTTTTATAGGTAAAAAATGCATTTTGTCGTGTTGCTTAAGCTAGCGATACAATCGTGTTCCTAACAATAGCATTCCCTACCTTGGCCTTGATAACATAGAACTTCCTGTCTAATTGCCAGAAAATCGGGTTGTTTACCGATCCTGAGATGAAGTGCTTATAACTATCGGTACTTTTATATGCCTTCATCTGGGAAGCTGTGTAAGGAGAGGTGTTCTCAACTAAGTAGATCCAGATATCACCCAAGTCGAGGTCCGGGAGTTCATGGCTGTCTAAGTGCTGTAAAAAACACAGACGGTGCACAATAGGGATCACAAACTCCTAGAATCTGGCACTTATCTCTATAGCTTTTCAATTCCTGCCACTGGAGGTGAGAAGTGTGTTCTGTGGTAAATAACTCACTGTAGTGTGGAAGATACTGAATTTGCGTTGCCAGCCATCGCGGTTTTGACCGCCTGTATGCTGCTGGGGTCATGTGGGTGAAAACCCTCAATTCCAGCAGGATAATGACCCTAAGCATTCTGTGAAGTCTACAAAGGAATTTCTGAAAAAAAAGAAAGATTACAGTTATGGATTTTTCAAATCTCACTCCCCAGATTTGAATCCCAGTGAGATGTTGTAGATTGACTTGAAGGCTGCTGTTGCAAAAAGGAAACCAAAGTCAACCGCAGAACTCAAAGCTGTATGTGTTGAAGAATGGACAAAAATATCTCTAGAAAGGGATAGGGTGGGCACACAAAATACTAATGTAAGGGTGCCCAACTATGAAAAGTATGACATTTAGTTTTTGCATGTTACTTTTCATTATATGCATTCTATGTATTATTTTGTTATTTTACTATAAAGCTAAATATCTACTTTTATTTAGATTTTTCAATAGAACAAGTAGAAATTACAGAAGCTTTTTTGGTTTTATTAATTTTTGTTAACTGCTGTGTGTGTGTGTTTTATATATATATATGTGTGTGTGTGTGTGTGTGTGTAGACATTGGTCTGATTCATGGAAATGGTTTCTTTAGTTCCCTCCCAAAAGCAAACCCATCCCAACATTATATCTCTCCATTTTGCGGTGCCTTAAACGTCAAGAATTGTTTGCCTTGATGCTGCTTAAGTGAAAAAGCACCTTGAAAGCTGCACAATTTACGCAGCTTCTCAGAACACACATCAGCCTTAGTTTTAATCTACCACCAGGCCACCACACAGGTCCAGTCCAGTTGTTTTTTAATGCTGTGTTTATGGATTGGGATCTAGATCTGCAGTTTATTACTGTTTTCAAAATAAACAACATCCAACATGTGTCTCTGTGTTAAAAATTCAACATTATGACAAAACTGTAGATATTAAATACAGATTGCATCCTTACTAAATCCACACTTTCACTGTCCTCTTTGCTTCTCTTTCAGTATTCATCATTTTACTGAATCGTTTATTTGTCATTAGCCATCTTGGAGATTCTGGAATATAACTGACAAAGAAAATAAAAAATACATGTTTTCCTGACATACACATTTAAAAGATTAACATATTAAAAAGGCAACAATGCAGTATAATTATTGACTTACAAATAAATAGGAAGACAAATAATCTGTGGAAGTGCAATGGCTAAGCTGAACTGTAGCCAGTCTGATGCTGGAGATGCAATACCAGAAAGCAGCATCATCCCAATAGCAGATGAAAAGGTCAGCAGGGCAGGGGGCCACATGCAGTATTTTGGTACACTCCACTCCACTCCTTAAAAAAAAAAAAAGCGTTGATTCCTCTTAAAATTCAGATATTATTCATCAAAGGTGTTTTCTGTAACTCGCATTAAAACTATTACTCTTCATTTTTTGAAAATGTAATTTGTCCCATAACTTCTGATTTTTACCAAGAACTTTCTTCCTTTAAAAGGTACATGAATGCAGATATGCCCACACATCTGTATAATTTCCAATCACCATCTGTAGGAATGACAATATGCTATGATACTGGAGTCTCCTGGGGTGCAGGAACTAGGGGTGCTGTGGGTGCAGCTCCTCGCTTAAAGTATAGGGGTGCTGTGCATCAGCTGGTGCAAAGGTAAATCCTTCTAGTTTCATGAATCTTATGAGCCGAGTGTTCACTGCACTTTTTACATTGCTTTTGAACACGATAATAGACCAAAACAACGCTGGTTGTCACAACAAGGATGGGACATTTTATAAATTGCACTTATAAAATGGCACCCCTAATCCTACCCCAGCCCTCCCAAAGTGGTTTTCAAGTGACTTCAGCAGAATGGTTTGTAAAAGTTGCAAGCCGTTCTGGTATGGTGACACATTTGCACAGGTTAGTCCAATTAGTCAAGCTACCTCCTACAGAGATTGCTCATATTTCCAGGATAATAGATAAGAGAGGATAAAGGTCATATAATATATATAAGGATATATATATATTATATATATATATATATATATATATATATATATATATATATATATATATATACTGGATGCTTTCAAAACAAGCCAAATTTGTCTGGAAAACAACCAGTCTGGCAGCACTGCTCTCTCTGTGGGTTCACTTCAGAGGAATGTTTATTGGATACTTAGCCTGACTTCGTATTTACAGTATTTCTGTTCTTTGTAGATTTGTTCGCAGTTGACCTTTTTCCCCTGTACAATCTTAAACAAGGATGGAAATTATAATACTTCACACTTTGGATGAGGAAAAAAATTCTCATAGTACTGCAAAAGAAAATAAACACCACCAGAATGAGGTAGTAAGTACTTTAACTAGCGTTGTAACCTGACGTTGATCGATTACCGTGCATATTCGACGATTATCGATCATTATCGAGTTAAAATGCTTAAAAAAAAAAAAAAAAGTATAAAATCTAACGAATTTCCAGTGTAAACACAGCGATAAAATAAGAAAAAAATCTCCACTGTCCAAAGGAGAAAAAAAAAAAACAAGGTTTGAAAACTACGTTAACACTATGGCCTATTCACATGGAAATAATTATCTCTATGTTTGTTTTTTGTTTGCTGTTGGTTACAATTTATGAATTAGTAGCCCAGCTTCTAGTGAATGCAGCAGTCCCTGCCAGTGCCACGGCTGCAGAGATGAATTTCACTTTTTGCTGTCATATTTTAATCAAAACTACATGACTTTGCATAGCCACTTATGCTTAGATTTGCATTATCTTTAGTGAATACAACTACAGTATATCGTCATTTTTCCAAAAGTACATTAGAGGTAGCCTACCCTTTCCTGCAACATAGCTTTCCACAGCGACACATTCTCCAGTTGATCATTTTATTTCGCATCTCCATACTTGAATATGTAGAATATCACTTTCATACACGTATGTAGATTTATTATTAATTGATTTACCACGTTGCAACATTTCGCCCACGAGGACTCTTACATACATTACAAAGCCCTACCCATTTCACAGCCGTGAAAAACGTGACGTGGACCGTAAAATTCCTTCTTCACCGTGAAAACTGTCTATTTTGTGTACCTACCCTGCACTTAAATTCAATGAAGTTATGTGTACCGGTCCAGGTTCCTGATGTGATTATAAGCTTGTTTCAATTTCAAAAAGAAAAGTATAAATCAATAAATACTGTCTAGTTAACAGCAGCCAATAAACCACCCTCTGTTCTGCTTACTGATTGGTAGATATGGGCATCTGAGGCGGGTTTAGTATCCTAGGAGATACTAAAGAAAAAAGAAAAATACACCAATGAAATACCGGTACATTACAGTGCTACTGTAAGCTCAATGCACACTATTGTATTCTCTGGCAACGCAGGAAATGAAAAAAAGACGTGTACAGTACCTTAATGTAGATACTGTGACCAGTTGCATGCAATAATCCAGTATGCAAATAAGAGGAGTCGACTGTACACAAGACAAGTTTTTAATTTCATGGAATATTCGATTTAATTAAAATATTATCGGTTTGTTATCGTGGGGTCCCTTTTGATGGATAATTTGATTATTATTGTTATCGTTACTAGCTTAACATATACATATATTGCATGAAATGTATATGAAATAACTACAATTTGGTAACTTTATGAAGTCAAATGTAAGACTTACCTAAACAGAAGGAGCTGATATTTATGCCGCAACATGTTATTCCAACAACAAGGCGAGTAATAAGATGAAAAATCACATGAGGAATAAATGCAGACATCAATCCCATAACTGCTTGTACAGTGCAGCTCTCAATAAGCAGAACTCTCCAGCCATTTCTTCCTTAAAGAAAAGAAAGACATGAAATGTGTCTAATTCTAAACAACTGACAGTAAGACAATCTTTGTACAACAATTCTGACACCAGCAACTATCAAAAAAGAGTAATATTAACAAAGTTTACATACTAACAAGTGCAAATGCAATGTAAACATTATCCATTTACTTTAAAGCTTGCTGCTATCATTGAAAGCCTGACAGCCAATTGCAATTTTTGATTCCAAAAGTCAAAATATAGCCTAAAAGAAAAAGAAAAAAAAATCCTTAGATTTCCCTTAAAAAAGTGAGACTTATTTTAGAATTGTGCAAATAAATCGGCAAGCAGATTTTAAAAGAAAGTTAGCTAAATTCTCAAACGACTAGTCTGATTTGAAACAAACCTTGCTCAATGAATTAGGCTGAAGCCCGATGCTGTCGGTAGCCCACAGCAATAACACAGCTCTGCTAATTTACTACATATTTTGGTACAAGGTAACACTTTTTCCCACTTGGTACTTAGGTACCCATGATAGATGCTGCAGCTAGTGTACAATGTATTACATCTTACTGCAAAGGGACAGAAAAGTTTGAAGTAGCTTCAGTATTTTTTATAACCTTGCTTATAAACAACTTAACTATAACACACTTTTTATGAGTCAAATGTAGTGCTGGATGATAGTGTTTTTTTTGCATCGTTTTCATAAAGACCTGATGCATCGATGCATTGTTTTTTTCAGAAAGCAAAAGAAACGTGTAAATAATAAGTGCATATACACCCATCCCTCGTTATATCACAATAACACAAAGCAAATAAAATATCTAATATCTATTGTTAGCCCTATAAATTAACGCTCTGTTGTTTCCTCAGATCTGCCCTTTTAAACGCGTAGACTAGCGGGCTATTATAGAAAGTTCATCCCGAGTTTCGCTACGCTCGCTGCTCCCTTGACAGACCTCACCCGGAAGGCTGCCCCAAATATGGTTTAGTGGACGGAGTCGTGCCAGAGGGCCTTTCTCGCCTTGAAGCGGAGGCTGTGTAGTAAGCCAGTACTATGCAGCCTGGATTTTGGTAAGAGGTTCACCCTGCAGACGGCTGCGTCAGAGACAGGTCTCGGGGCAGTGTTGTCGCAGGAGGTTCGGGGAAGCGAGCACCCAGTCCTGTATATCAGCAGGAAGCTCCTTCCCCGCGAGAATAATTATAGCACCATCGAGAAGGAGTGTCTCGCGGTAAAATGGGCAGTTGAGTCACTCCGGTACTACCTCCTGGGGCGACACTTCACCCTGGTTACAGATCATGCCCCCTTAGCATGGCTTCACCGGATGAAAGATAGCAACGCCAGAATCACACGGTGGTACTTGGCCTTGCAGCCCTATGCCTTCAGGGTAGTCCACCGAGCAGGAAAGCTGCATCAAAACGCACACTTTTTCTCTCGGGAAGGCATGGGGGTGTAAGATTTTCGAATGAACCGGTGGTGTCATTTTGAGGGGAAGGATATGTAACAGGGAGAGATCTGTGCTGACTCTGCAGGCGTGTTCACGGGCTGCAGGAAGAGGGTGGCAGTCGTCCAACAACCGCCTGTGAGTCATGGCAGTGACATGGGGAGGTGGGAAAGTGGGTGTGTGGACTTTCCCCCTCTCTGAATGGCTGAGAGGCGCGTTTTGGGAGATTGTTAGCCCTATAAATTAACGCTCTGTTGTTTCCTCAGATCTGCCCTTTTAAACGCGTAGAGTGCGCGGAAACGCTGGTCCACGACCGAACGGAACGGAACGGAGGTTCAGAGAGAGACAGTGAGGGAAGGGAACCCTTGGGCAGATCCCTGAATAAGGATAGCCGAGCAGGCTAGGTAGCCGGCAGAGTAGGACGGTGATCCGGGTTGCACGGGCAACGGCGACCAGGATATTGCTGCAGAGTGCAGCACCTTTTCTTAGTAGTTTTGTTACTGTTTTATTTTTCCTGTTTCTTTGTGCCTTCGATTTTTGTAGTATTGTTTTGAAGCACCTTCGAGTGCGCCTGAACTGTTTACCCTTGCTTGGTCTTCCCGTGGTTCTGTTTACCATAGTTGGTAAGCAGACCACGGACCAACAGCTCCCTCTGCGGGCTAAAGAAACCCAACGCGCCCCTGAAATAAAACTGGGCACCTGTGTGGTGTTTTCAATTACACCTGTCTGTCTCATGGTCAGTGAATTACCAACACCCCTTCCACAGATACCTTGACAGCAACTGGATGAGAAAAGAAAAAAAAAACTCCAACCGGGAACTCAAGAATAACTATTTACAAGTCCAATGTAACAAAGTCTGTGCTCTCTCTAGAGCTTATTTTCTGTTTTAATTCACAAATATTATGGCATCCACATTCTCCGGTTTCAAAGGAGAATGGAGTTTGTTCACAAGCATCCCTGCTTTGCTGAACACAAGCTCGCTCGGGACCGTTGTTGCAGGGATCTTTGCCAAGGCTGCTAGGTTGGGAGAGCGTGTCTGGTTGTTTCCACCAAATCAACCGGCCATTTTAATTCAAGAAGTAACACCGCACGCTCGCTTGCAGAAAGCAGACACTGCTCTGCACACGTTGGCCGCGTTGTCATAAACACAAGATATTACTTTTGTATCCACCTCAAACTCTGTGTTGATCTGTTTGATTGCTTCTGTTAAATTCACAGCTGTGTGTCTCTCGTGTAATTTTTGTGTCACAATACTTTTGATCCAGTTTTGCGTAACGTAATGGCAGATGTTAAAAACGCTTCTTGTGTCATGCTTGTCCATACATCGGTAGTGATGGACATTGAATTACACCCCTGACTTAAATCCCGTTCATGGTCCAGAGTAGAATTTGGAGATTGTCTTTCGACAAGGAATTTCATAGCCCGGAGCAAGATTCGCAATCAGATTTTTAAACGCAGCGTCCTCTACTATACTAACAGGTCTGATATCTTGTGTGACAAAATCCATTATCGGGCCTGTTATCTCTTTTGCTCTGACACTTTTTGGATCAACTTTCTTTCCAAAATAAGCTGTCACTGAAGGTGTTGCTTCCTTTAGTTTTTTTTCACTTGTGTTCCCGCTGTCGTGTTTTATTGGGTGCTGTCTTACTGAATATCACGCAGGTTGGTCATTGCCACAAAAGCTCATTAAAACTCAACAAACAGCGCATTTTACCTTTTCATTTTGTTCTTTTGTAAAAAAAAAAAAAAAAAAAACTTCCAAACTTCAAAATTAAATTAAATCGACAATTTAACTAACAAAATCTGACCCTGAAATTCAGCACCTCTAATCTCTTCTCCAGGTGTTTTTTTTTGTTTTTGTCATGCTTACCCTGAAAACGTACGTGCTGCGTAGTGGGCGGGGAGTTCATTATTATTATTATTATTATTATTATTATTATTATTATTATTATTATTATTATTATTATTATTATTATATTTAAGGAACCAAAGGAAAGGCAAGGAATAAGAGTGTAGATTTAAATTTTGCTGGTCCTAATAATAAACGGTCCTATTAATGCGTTATTTTTTTTGTTTTTTATTTCCCAACCATCAATGGTTATTTTATCCATCGATGGCTACTGCAACGATTCGATGCATCGTCCCAGCCCTTGGCAAACGGCAATAATTTGAAACGTAAAATAAATGGTGTTACAAAACAAAATTTACAAATAAAACACAATAGCAGTTTCTAAACCCCTCATACTGTATGCTTATTTTTTCATGCTTGTTCAAAGAAGCTTGGCAGGGCTACTTCCAACAGATCTCAGCCTGATGAATGATTGCTTGGCACAGACTTCAGTTATAGTAGAACGTTGCACGAGGTTACGTCACAAACTGGGTTTTCACAGCATCTTGTAAGCATAACATACGGATTCCGGACATGTTTCCATGCAAAAAGTTTTAGGTCAATTGTACGGCTTTTTTGAGTTAGAAGACGATTTACTCACCCTTTAAAGTCGTACAGTGTTTTAGGCTTGTGCACTTCCTATAGAGCGTGGAACGTGCATGGTATGTGCTGCTATGTCACATTAATAATGACTGTGGAGAGAGAGAGTAATGACTTTCTAGGTTTTGTGGAAACCCGGCAAAAAAAAACATTTTTTTACATAGTCATTCAAACTAAAGAGGTTAAAAGGGGCTTATGAATGTCATTGGCAAACTTTGTTTTAAAGTTCAATGTGAAGCAATGTTTAAAATGCATGTCAAATGTAAGTAGCCTATATCAAGGATATTAAATGAACAGCTGACAAGTGAGTATAATTTAAATAATTGTAATATGCATGTTTTTTTTTTTTTTTCTTAAGCCTATAAAAGTTGCGGACCTACATCCCCGTGAGCGTATAGCACCTATAAATACATGTTTGGGTTGTTTGATCACCCAGAGTCAGAGCCTATGTGAAATGTGTATACAGTCTTCCTACATATTGTAGCGTGCACGGGGAAGGCAGCAGCAGGGCTGGTAGGTGACGTAATCACATACAAAGACATAAGCCCAATATACGCTCCTTGCAAAGGAGCTGTCTCTTTTGTACATCGGTATCGGCGCTATGCTTTAGTGCGAGAGGTCCCAAGTTTGCGCCCGCCCTCCGTCAGTGTGTGGATTACCTTGCACTGTGTGATGCGCCTGCCTGCTGGAACTGAGGTTTGCTACAATATTTTTTTATTCAGCAGGTAAGGTAAAACATTATTTTTTGGTTCTTGGTGCATCTAAATAACTAACCAATTTAAACAAAAACTTTACGATCGCACTTTTAATTTTAAATATTGCAGTTAACAACCTAAATGTTTTATACATAGACAAATATTGCTTCCTGGTGTAGCTGTACCCTTTAATTTCAATTTAATCAAAATAGTGTACCTTTATTGTAATTGTTAATGTGGACAGCAATATTGCTTCTGGCTGCCAGAATGGTAATGACCATTTTTATATGCACAGACTTTTGTATTGCTAAACATCAGCACATTTGCCAGTATATTATATATGTGACAATGTACAAATAATCTGTTAAGATGACACTGTTGCACTGTCCTACAATTTTACAGATTTTCTCAACAATGTTCACACAACAATAAGAAACAATTAAATAATAAAATATACATGGTTGCATTAGTGTTTTGACTTGTTTTTTCCCCCGCTGTTTTGGAACAGATTTTGATTGTGCTTAAATATTGCTAACACATCTGAACCGGTGTTGTGTAATATTCTGCATCCCCTGCTTATTCTACTATATTCATTCAAGTGCACAATAATAATGCAAATATAGACTAACCCTCACCCTTAACATTAGAAAAAAGTGTTCACTTTGGGATTTCAACGAAACAAACCGCAACGAACGCGCAGAAGACGAATCAGCAGATCAGCTGATTGCATATAGTACAATAAGCAGAAGATGCAGAATTTTATGGGATACAGAATACAACACAGGAATAATTTTTCTGGTAGATTGCACCACTAAATAAATGCTCATGAAGTATTCACGTAAAGCTCCTAAGAATCACAGAAAATGATGCCTGAAATGAAATGCGATTCTTGAATCCAATCAGAGATTTATGGTGAGACTTGAAGATTGCAGTCCATCGATGATCCCCAACACACTTATCACAACTGGAGCAATTTTCCCATGAAGAATGGGCAAAAAATGCCACCATCCTACTGTGTAGTTAGTAGTTACTAGTTAGTAGAGACCTGTCTAAAAAGACTCATAGCAGTAATTGCTGCAAAGGGTGCTGCCATCAAGTACTGACTTAAGGGGCTGAATACTTATGCAACCAGTAAATTACATTTTGTACATTTTCTTTGCAAGTTTTGCTGACATTTAACCTCCTCCTTATATAACAGTGTTCAGTTTAACCACTACAGGTTTGAATAAAAAAGGTTTGTTTGAAAAACTGTACATACATTATTTGTAATTTAACAAAATGTGAAAACTTTGCAGGGGGGTGAATACTTCTGCAAACCACTGTATATAAAAAAGGAGCTACAGTAAGAGTCGATGTCTTTTTCTCAATCAGAATAAGTAGGTTGAGGTAAAGGAAAGGCTGAAGGATCCTTTTGCCCAAGTGCAAAAACAAGCAATCAAACTTGAAAGGAAAGAAAGTAACTTGAGGAAACGTTAGGTTATTACCATAACCCTGGTTCCCTGAAAAGAGAATGACAACCATTACCGAATGGGAAGAGTCTCTCTGACCATCAAACTCTGAGAAAATATACAAAAGCTGCCCTATCAGGGCCCTACTGTGAGGGGGGGAAGTCCCGCCCACCTCCTGTTGAAGAGGGATGTCCTCACGGTAGCACATCGCCATTTTCTTTCAAAAACAGAGGTCAGCTGGGGACACAGCCTCAAAAGGTAATGGTTGTCATTCTCTTTTCAGGGAACCAGGGTTATGGTAATAACCTAACGTTCCCTTTCAATTCAAATGACAAACATTACCGAATGGGAAAGCTGAACCAAAGCTGTCGTGGCTCCAGATTACCGACAGTACAGCACCACGGCGATAGCAACAGAGCCCACATGACGGCAAAGGGCATGCCACCTGCAAAACTCTAGAGCCCAGAGATGGTCTCATTCTGTTTGTCTGAAAAGAGGGCTGAAAGTTTCCAAAACCACTGATTGGTTAATATGAAATGAGGATACCACCTTTGGCAAAAAGGATGGATTTGTTCTTAATGTTACCCGCGAGTCACTTCCAATGAAATCCATACATGTGTCATCGATGGACAGCGCATGAAGCTCACTTACTCGTCTGGCAGACGTAATGGCTATTAAAAATGTCACTTTTAATGAAACAAGGCGCAGTTCTGCTGACGCTATGGGCTCAAATGGGGGACTCATAAGGGCCCACAGTACCAGATCCAGATTTTGTCATGGCACACTGATATTGCTGCCAGGTATACCTTCAAAGTGGACGCTGATTTTCCTGCGTTAAACAGGTGTTGTAAGAAGGTTAATATCGTCTTAATCGGGCAAGTCACCGGATTGTGACCTTCGGCATGGCACCAGTTTTGGAAAACTTTCCATTTATATGAGTACTGGGCTCTAGTGCTTTGCGCCCTAGCAGACTATTGTGTTTCTACTACTGCAACTGGCAAACCTCATATGAATAGACGGTGCCGTTCAACGGCCATACCCAGAGTTGGAGCTGGGCTGGGTTTGGGTGCCATAATAGCTCCTCCTCTTGGCTCAGGAGGTCCTTGCGCAGCGGGAGCTGCCATGGCCGATCCGACAACATGTCGGAGAGGAGAGCAGACCAGGGGCGTCTCGGCCATCTGGGTACAACCAGCAGAACCTGTGCTCTCTCCACCCTAATCCTTTATAGTGTCAGAGGTATTAATGGAAGCTGAGGGAACGCATACAAGAGCCCCTGTGGCCAGGGGTGAGCTAGCGCGTCTACTCCCAGGTGGCAAAGGAGAACCATAGGGGGCAATGAGTGGACTCGACTGTGGCAAAGAGGTTGACTCGTGCCAGTCGAAACCTCTCCCAAATCTGTTTCACCACTTGAGGATGCAGCCTCCACTCCGAGCTGTCTGGAGCTCCTCTGTACAGGAGGTCTGCTGCCTTGTTGTCTACACCGGGGAGGTGAACTGCCCGGATGGAATACAAGTTTCTGTGCATCCAGGACAGGAGTCTGTGCACTGCGTGGTGAAGGCCCAGTGAACGCAGGCCGCCTTGGTGATTTATGTAGTCTACCACTGTGGTGTTGTCCGTTTGGACCAGCACACGTTTGTGTGCTAATTGCTGGCGAAAATGTGATAACGCCAGTCTCACTGCTTGTGGCTCTTGCGCATTTATGTGGGCTTGCTGCCAATGTCCATTCCAATGAGCTCTTATTCCTCTCCCGTTCCAGACCACTCCCCAGCCCAGACTGGAGGTGTCTGTAGTGATCACTTCCCTTCTGTGAGGGGATCCAAGGGGAGATCTGAGGCACAGATTGCCGGGATGGAGCCACCACTCCAGTGTCTTCAGGCATTGTCTGGACACTTGCACCATCTGTTACCGATCTCGGTCCTGATGCACCTTGAGCGTATTCACCCAGGCTTGAAGGGGGCGCATTCGCAGCAGCCCTAGTGGAAGGACTTGAGGCGGCTGCCATCAGCCCCAACAACCTTTTATATAGTTTGACCTGTAGGAGAGCATCCTCTCTGAATAGGGAGAGTGTGGTCTCCAACGACCAAATCCTGTCTTCCGACAGCGAGGCAAGCATGCTCACAGAGTTCAGTTTGATCCCCAGGAACACTGTGGACTGAGAACGGTAAGAAGTTGCTCTTCTGTTGATGTATTGAGAGCCCTAACTTCGCAACATGATCGATGACCTGTTTTGTGTGTGCCTCTGCGCCTGCTTTTGACTTCGCACAAACCAACCAATCGTCCAGATAGTTCAAGATCCGAATACCCTGCAGCCTGAGTGGAGCCAGTGCTGCACCCATGTAATTTGAAAATGTGCGGGGCGCCAGTGAGAGGCCAAATGGCAGCACACAGAAGTCGTATGCGTTGCCTTGAAAGGCAAAGCGGGACGGATCGGGACATGAAATAGGCGTCTTGCAGGTCGATCGATGTGAACCAGTCACCCGGTTGGACGGACTAGAGGATACGCTGTACTGTCAACATGTTGAACTTCCTCTGTTTGAGGAAAAAGTTGAGGACCCTGAGGTCCATAATTGGTCTGAAACTGCCGTCCCTTTTGGGCACTTACCAAGCATACAGCGTTCTTCCTTCGAAGATTGGCGATCTCCTGTTGAAGGAGTATCACCCTCGCTGGTTCGACAGTGGTGAAGGACACCCGTGAAGGGTGGCGGACCTATGCGGAATTGTAGAGCTTATCCATGTCTCATTGTCGATACCACACAGGAGTCCTGGGTGCAGCCTTGTCATGGGTCGTTGCCGTTGGCAAGTCTGGTTGTAGGGGTGGTTGGTGGCAGCCGGGGCCCCTCTGCGGCGGTCTCCCTTGGGCTTGGGAGGGGGCAAGTCTTTCTTAGGACCCAGCCTCAGTCTCCAGTTACCCCTGGCCTGCGGTGATCCCCTGCCACTGGCCTTGCCTCTGCCTGCTTGTCTACTCTGGGGTGAAAGGCAGTGTTCAGACCCTTTTACCCCAGCAGGCTGTGCATGCCACCTTGGGCACTGACTGTAAGTCGGAAGGCACGAGAACTTTGAGGTGACCTCCGTGGCCTTGTGGAACCTATCAAGGCTCACATCAATGGTCGCCTCGAAAGTCTGCTCCCGTGTAATGGGGGCATCCAGCAGCACCACCTTTTCGGTCTCTACGACCTTGGCTTGCATCCCTGATGCCTGACCTAACTCCCCTATTAGGTTAGTCATCGCCTTAGCAACTGCTTGGAGCTCCCCTGTATCTGCCTCATTGGCTCTGTCCTGCAGCCTCTCCGCCAACTAGCTCTGACAGAGTACCAGTATGGCCATGGAGTTTGTTGCTCGCACAGACAGCGCTGCCGACGTGTATGCTTTCTTTATCACCACGTCCGTTGTTCTGCAAGGCTTTGACGGGCAGGTAGGGTCCTTATTCCCCTTGGTGAAGGTGGAACCTTGCACCAATACCGTGATTGTGTCCCCGATGGTGGGGAATGCGCCTAAGCCCGCTTCTTGGGCTCCTGCAGTGTGTAGCAAAGACTCAGCTGTTCTGGAGGCTGAAGGTGCAGACACTGGGTTGCCCCAGGAGGAGCGCACCAAATCCAGGAATTCCTGGCAAAAGGGAAGGGCATGCTGTCATTACCCTCTCTGCTGCAGGAAGTGGTTCCCCTTTCCCTCCTGTTCCGCTGGCCATGGGACGTCCGTGGCTGCAGCTGCACGGTGCATTAGCGCCCGGAATTCCTCCCTCTGGGAAACGTGTGGCAAGGGCAGCAGGATGCTCCCCACTGTGGCCTGCACGACGGAGGTGGCTGGGTCCGACATGTCTGAGCTGAACACTGTGAAGGACAGCTAGCCTGGGCTAGGTGGTCTAGGCAGAGGGGACGGGGAACGAGACTGTGGGGGCTGGGGCTGCCCGGTGGTAGGGGGCAGCCTGCCCTGAGACTTTAATAGGGTCTCCAGCATAGTTTGCTGAGCCCTTACAGTCTCTGCCAGCTCCGCGAAGCACCGCTCAGCTGAGCTTGGGCACCTTCGAGGCGACTGCGATCGTCTGTGCCTGCATGGGGAAGGGGAGCGGTGCCTGTGCGGTGACCGTCTGTCCCCTGAGTGGTGTCTGCGCCTCTGTACCGGTGGTGGAGAAGGGGAGGGTGACCCGGTTGTGTGGGAGTTCCCTGGTCACTGTAGCAGGGGCTGTCCTGGACAACCTCTGAGGAGGCTCTTGGACCACCAATCTCATTCTCCCATGGCTTGAGGAGAAAGACTCTGCTGGGGATAAGGCTGCTGTCCGTCGCTTTGTTCTCCTCGAGAACTTCCGACAGGGAGAGCAGTCCAGCTCACCTGCTGTGCTCAATGACCAGCCTGCAGTCAGACGCGTTTTTAAAACGATTCAATGGTGCAGAATCAGTCGGTGCCAGGATCGGCATCGAGGCAAGCACTGTTGGTGCCAAGGCCGGCACCAAGATGCGCGCTGTCGGTGCCGATGTGTAACGCTGTCAGTGCTAGTCTGTAGACAGCCTCGAAGATATTCCCCAGTGCCGAATCAACCGGTGCCGGAAACGGCGCAGAGAAAAGCGCTGTCGATGCCGAGGCAGTCGGTGCAGAGTGGACCTGTCCCAA
The DNA here is from genome assembly GCF_017654505.1 of Polyodon spathula. Classification (NCBI taxonomy): domain Eukaryota; kingdom Metazoa; phylum Chordata; class Actinopteri; order Acipenseriformes; family Polyodontidae; genus Polyodon; species Polyodon spathula. The sequence continues at coordinate 36,673,441 of NC_054538.1, read as the reverse complement.
GGTCGGTGTCGATGGTAGGCACAGTCGGGGCCGAGCTGTAGGAGGTGCTGAAGATGTTTACACTGGTGCTGAGTCAATAGGGAACGGGTAGGCGCTGTTTCTTCAACCTGTAGTGAGAGAGTAATGGCCGCTTGCTAATCCCTGAAGGGGGGTCGAAACTAGCTCTAGCCAGAAAACTGACGTGGGAATTAACACGAGAGCCAATTTACCAACGCTCGAGAGCATGATTACCGTGGATTTATATTTTAATTTATTTGGAAACCAAATAAATCAGCCAAATTCGGAACGTAAACGCAGAAGCAATCTACGACCTGTCTCAGAGAGATGAGAGAGAAAATGGCAATGTGCTACTGTGAGGACGTCCCCCTTCAACAGGAGGTGGGCGGGACTTCCCCCTCACAGCAGGGCCCTGATAGGGCAGCTTTTGTATATTTGCTCAGAGATTGATGGTCAGAGAGGCTCTTCCTATTCGGTAATGGTTGTCATTCGAATTGAAAGGGAACAATAGTTCTCTAGGTAAACCCATGCGTAATATGCAATGATTTGAAACGAATACACATATTACTTATATAATGCTCCACTTAAGAGTGAATGGTTTAAAATGCAAAGGCATTTCAGTGACAGGTATCAGTATGTAGCACACAGCTGAATTTAGATAGGAATAAACTACACTGATAATTCCTTTGACAAGGTATGACTGTGTAATATTTTGTATAATAATAACTGCCATTATATAATTTGTATTTACAGCTATAGTAAATATGGATAAGTGAAACCCCAGCCTGCTATTCTATATGGGGTAAATAATCAATGTTTGCTATACACACACAATCAGTCAAAAGTTTTAGTACACTTGCTGGAAACTAGGTTTTTTTCATAATTGACAATGTTTTACGTTGTATACGTTTCTGCAAATACTTGAAAATGAAAACCCATGTTACAATATACAAAACAAAACATAAGGAGTATCAAAGCAATGTTCAAGAAAATTGAAAATTTTCTCTAAATCTTGGATTCCTCAAAATAGCCACCCTTTGCCTTAATAACAGCCTCACAAACACAAGGCATTCGGTTAACAAGTTTCAGCAGGAAATCACCCGACAAGTCTTCCCAGCTGTTCTGCAGCAATTCCCAGAGATGTAGGGCACTTGTGGGTAGCTTTGCTTTGACTCTTCTGTCCAGTTCATCCCATACAAGTTCTATGGGATTGAGGTCTGGAGACTGGGCAGGCCAGGTCATTAGATTAAGTTGTCCTTCACTTTCCTTCTTCTCCAGATAGTTCTTGCACAACTTTGAGGTGTGTTTCGGGTCATTATTGCAGAAGAATGAAGGACTGCCCAACTAGCCGTAATCCTGATGGAATGGCATGCCTCTGAAGTAGACTATGATAGCCATGCTGGTTGAGCTTGCCATGGACTTGGTAAAGATCACCAACTCTGTCACCAGCAAAGCAACCCCAGACCATGACACTGCCTCCTCCATGCTTGACAGTGGGAACCACACATGCAGAACTCATGCGCTCACCCTCTCTGTGTCTTACAAATACTCAATACAGTTGGACTCAAATATTTCAAATTTTGACTCATCGGTCCATAAGACTGACTTCCACTCCTCAAACATCCAATTTCTGTGTTTTTTGGCCCAGGCAAGTCTCTTCCTCTTATTCTGCACTCTTAACAATGGTTTCTTTGCAGCAATTCTTCCAGTTAGGCCAGCTTCACACAATCTCCTCTGAACATTTGATGTTGAAACATCTGTACTTCTAGTAGTATTTAGCTGAGCTTGTATTTCAGGGGCAGTTAATTACTGGTTTCACAGACTTGTGACTCGAATGAACTTGTTCTCTGATTCTGAAGTCACCCTTGGCCTGTCTGACTTTGTTTGATTCTCATGAGTGCCAGTTTCTTCAAATCTTTTGATGTCTTGCCACAGCAGTTACAGACACTTGCAAAGTTCTTGCAATTTGTTTTAAATATTGATCTTCATTTCTTAAAGTAATTACAGACTTTTTTCTTTGCTTAAAGGAGCGTGTTTTGCCATTTTCTGCTCCCTTACATCCAGGAATGACAAACTTGTGCCTATGCTACCTATATTTATAGTAATCATGGACCCTCACCTGTTAACAATAAAGGTTAATTAGGTAACATGCTAGTTAACTCAGAGAACATCTAACAAAGACACTTTTATACTTAGGCAAGTGTTCTAACACGGTGTTATACGCATTTCAGACTTTTAACTGACTTGGGCTACAGACTGAAATCTCCTTGCTTTGGGTAACCATTTCAATGAAATTGACAAGATTTACATTTTCATTTAAAAATTAAATTTTTGAATGCAATTCAAGTGTGATTATCAGCTTAAATAAGTACACGTATCATATAATTAAATATTAAGTGTTTATACAGTTAAAAGCATAGACAATCATGAAAAACCTGGTTTCAAGCAGGTGTATTCAAACTTTTGACTGGTACTGTATATATATATATATATATATATATATATATATATATATATATATATATATATATATATATATATATACACACACAAAGTATACAATAGACATTGTAATTCGTACATACATTTTTTGTTCTGGATTCACTTGGACACAATGACATGCGTATCTAATAAATATGTATATTATTATGATGATGATGATTTTTAAAACGTTAATAAAAACATTTTGGTGGAAATAAATGTAAACATATTAACAACAGTACAATGTTATGTATTATATACAGTACTTACTATGTAATTCCCATAGCATGTATTTTCTTTTGCAGTACTAAAAGAATTGTTTTCCTCATACGCTTGATGTGAAGTATTGTAATTGCCATCCTTGTTTAATATTGTACAGGAGAAAAGGTCGCCTGTGAACAAATCTACAAAGAACAGAAATACTGTAAAAACGAAGATCAGGCTAAGTATCCAATAAACATTCCTCTGAAGAATCGAGAGAGAGAGAGCGAGAGCGAGAGAGAGCGAGAGAGCGAGCGAGCGAGCAGTCCTGCTAGACTGCCGGTTTTCCAGACAAATTTGACTTGTCTTAAAAGTATCTAGTGTCTTTGGCTTTTCTGATCGCAGATGTTTTTTTTTTTTTTTTTCTACTCCTTTCAATTCGAAGGCTACTACCAGCTCAGAACTGTTATCATTCACCACAACACCGTTTGATATATCACGCCCTCCCCTGTCTTTTTCTTGAGTTTACAATGTGTACTCGATTTTTATTTTAATAAATTGGTAATAAAATTATTTCTAAAATAATCCGTTGAGAGAAAACGTTAATCATTATGTTGTATTGCAATGGGTATTAGGCTATATGAGCTTCGGATTTATTTAATAATTTGTTGAGAGAAAAACGTTTATAATTCATGCGTTTCCTTCTGTTCTATTGCAGTGTGCATTTATTTACTACTGCGTCGAGAGAAGATTTGGCAAATGACATTTAATAGAGAAAAGTGTAAGGTACTGCAGGCAGGAAATAAAAATGTACATTATAAATATCATATGGGAGATATTGAAATTGGAGAAGGAATCTATGAAAAAGACCTAGGAGTTTTTGTTGACTCAGAAATGTCTTCATCTAGGCAATGTGGGGAAGCTATAAAAAAGGCTAACAAGATGCTCGGATACATTGTGAAAAGTGTTGAATTTAAATCAAGGGAAGTAATGTTAAAACTGTACAATGCACTTGTAAGACCTCATCTTGAATATTGTGTGCAGTTCTGGTCACCTCGCTATAAAAAAGATATTGCTGCTCTAGAAAGAGTGCAAAGAAGAGCGACCAGAATTATTCCGGGCTTAAAAGGCATGTCATATGCAGACAGGCTAAAAGAATTGAATCTGTTCAGTCTTGAACAAAGAAGACTACGTGGCGACCTAATTCAAGCATTCAAAATTCTAAAAGGTATTGACAGTGTCGACCCAAGGGACTTTTTCAGCCTGAAAAAAGAAACAAGGACCAGGGGTCACAAATGGAGACTAGACAAAGGGGCATTCAGAACAGAAAATAGGAGACACTTTTTTACACAGAGAATTGTGAGGGTCTGGAATCAACTCCCCAGTAATGTTGTTGAAGCTGACACCCTGGGATCCTTCAAGAAGCTGCTTGATGAGATTTTGGGATCAATAAGCTACTAACAACCAAACGAGCAAGATGGGCCGAATGGCCTCCTCTCGTTTGTAAACTTTCTTATGTTCTTATGTTCTTAAGATTTGTCATTCAATGTGCTTTTGTTCTCTTGCAACGCTTATCATTAATTAACGTATTGCTTCTGTAGTATTGCAATGTGTACTAAACTTTTGAATAAATAACCATTTTAAAAAGCATTCAAGTAGGTAGCTACCAAAATAGCTAAGATATCACCTTAACCCTCTTCTATGTGCACTGCAAGCTGCCAGATACTTGTCTGCTATAGCAACTGTCAATCAGTTTTCATTCTTTCTTTCTTAAACCTCCCTGCTGTTTTCATACAAATAGTTGATACAAAACTGCTTCAGCAATGTCTCTTTCTGCTTTGAGGCCTATATATATATATATATATATATATATATATATATATATATATATATATATATTATATATGTTTATGTTCCATGGTACACCTCCTGAAGGATAGTAAAAATTAATTAGTCCTAATGATGACCAAAACCTTTTGGATCCTACGTCCATTTTAAAAAAAAAATTTTTTTTATTTTTTTAAATAAATATTTATCAATTTTTTTTTTTTTTTTTTTTTTTTTTTTTTAAGCAAAACGTATGCGCTAAAGTAATTTTTAATATATGTTATTTATTTTACAAGAAGTCCAAGGAAAAAAGGTAATTTCTTTATTCTTATTCACATTATTACTATATTTGTATTGTTGCAAGCAATATTACTCACATTATTACTTTTATATTTATACCATACTTACTTTTTTATAGTTGTGCATTACAGTACAATAAACCTGTTGTTGTTTATTTTAAAAGCCCACTTCTCTTCTTTTGCAGAGTTGGTCTTTTGCTCAGACAGTGTCCCACCTGGGATTTGAACCCAAGACCTTGTGGTCAACTGAACCAAATTAACCTCTTGTTGCCTTATAGCCTGGAATTAAAATGCATTAAAATTAAAATTTAATTAAAAATAAAAACTGAAATAGTTCGATAAGTATCCACCCCCCTGTCACAAAGAAGGCCGGAGTGGGTGACGTGAGACCAGAAACAGGAAAATAAACAGAGAGAGAGGTGGAGTTTGGTGGAGCTGAGCGCTTGCTTGCACTCAGCATTTAATAAATAAACAGACAGACAGAAAATAAACGGTTGTAACAATACAAAAACAGGACACTGCACTTTCGGCAAAATAAATAGACAAACAAAACGGACTAAACAAAACACGGTGAGCAGATATTTTACTTATTACTTATCACAATTATTACTATTATCTCCGTCTCCATTCACGTGATTTCAGGATAAATTCAACAGTTTCTGTAGGCTCCCTCTGCTGGGTAGTGCATTTCAAAGCAAAGGCTCAACCGTGAGCACTAAGGCACTTTCAAAAGAACTCCAGGAAAAAGTTGTTGAAAGGCACAGATCAGGGGATGGGTATAAAAAAATATCAAAGGCCTTGAATATCCCTTGGAGCATGGTAAAGATGATTATTAAGAAGTGTAAGGTGTGTGGCACCACCAAGACCCTGCCTAGATCAAGCCATCCCTCCAAACTGGATGAAGGAGACTGATCAGAGGGGATACCAAGAGGCCAATAGCAACTTTGCAAGAGCTACAGGATTTTATGGCCAAGTCTGGTCAAAGTGTACGTGTGACAACAATATCCCAAGCACTCCCCAAATCTGGTCTGTATGGTAGGGTGGCAAGAAGGAAGCCATTACTCAAAAGCCCACATTGAATCCCATTTGAAGTATGCAAAAAAAAAAAAAAAAAAAACACAGGAGATTCTGTAGCCATGTGGCAAAAAGTTTTGTGGTCTGACGAAATTTCTCATCTTTCTCATCGGCAGGGACTAGGGCACTTGTCATGATAGAAGGGAAAATGAATGGAGCAAAGTACAGAGAAGTCCTTGAGGAAAACCTGCTGCCCTCTGCAAGAAAGCTGAAACTCGGACGGAAGTTCACCTTTCAGCATGACAATGACCCAAAGCATACAGCCAAAGCTGCACTGCAGTGGCTAAGGAACAAAAAGATAACTGTCCCTGAGTGGCCCAGCCAGTGACGCAAAATAAATCCTATATATATATATATATACACAGCTCTGGAAAAAATGAAGAGACCACTGCAAAATTATCAGTTTCTCTGGTTTTACTATTTATAGGTATGTGTTTGGGTAAAATGAATATTTTTGTTTTATTCTGTAAACTACTGACAACATTTCTCCCAAATTCCAAATAAAAATATATTTATTTGCAGAAAATGACAACTGGTCAAAATAACAAAAAATATGTAGTGTTGTCAGACCTCGAATAATGCAAAGAAAATAAGTTCATATTCATTTTTAAACAACACAATACTAATGTTTTAACTTAGGAAGAGTTCAGAAATCAATATTTGGTGGAATAACCCTGATTTTCAAGCACAGCTTTCATTCGTCTTGGCATACTTTCCACCAGTCTTTCACATTGATGTTGGGTGACTTTATGCCACTCCTGGCGCAAAAATTCAAGCAGCTCAGCTTTGTTTGATGGCTTGTGACCATCCATCTTCCTCTTGGTCACATTCCAGAGGTTTTCAGTGGGGTTCAGGTCTGGAGATTGGGCTGGCCATGACAGGGTCTTGATCTGGTGGTCCTCCATCCACACCTTGATTGACCTGGCTGTGTGGCTTGGAGCATTGTCCTGCTGGAAAAACCAATCCTCAGAGTTGGGGAACATTGTCAGAGCAGAAGAGAGCAAGTTTTCTTCCAGGACAACCTTGTACTTGGCTTGATTCATGCCAAAGCTGCCCGATTCCAGCCTTGCTGAAGCACCCCCAGATCATCACCGATCCTCCACCACATTTCACAGTGGGTGCGAGACATTGTGGCTTGTAGGCCTCTCCAGGTCTCCATCTAACCATTAGAGAACCAGGTGTTGGGCAAAGCTGAAAATCTGACTCATCTGGGGGTGCTTCAGCAAGGCTGGAATCGGGCAGATTTGTCTTTTTGAAGGACGCATGAATCAAGCCAAGTACAAGGTTGTCCTGGAAGAAAACTTGCTTCCTTCTGCTCTAACAATGTTCCCCAACCCTGAGAATTGTTTTTTCCATGCCACACAGCCAGCCAACACTGCATCTTTTTTGTTATTTTGACCAGTTGTCATTTTCTGCAAATAAATGCTCTAAATGACAATATTTTTATTTGGAATTTGGGAGGAATGTTGAAAGTAGTTTATAGAATAAAACAAAAATGTTCATTTTACCCAAACACATAAATATAAATAGTAAAACCAGAGAAACTGATAATTTTGCAGTGGTCTCTTAATTTTTTCCAGAGCTGTATATATATATATATATATATATATATATATATATATATATATATATATATATATATATATATATATGCAGGGGGGGGGCTGCTGTGTGGATGGGTCAACGGCAAGTACCAGGTCTTGGGGATCAAGTAGTCGCATACTACAGTAGCGCTCTGAGTAAAACAATGCGGAACCATTATGTACTCGCTGTTAGCTGTAGTACAGGCCAAGTGGAAGTTCCATCTATGCACAGACCATGTACGATAATGGCCTGTTTTGATTAGAGGGCTAGCATTAATTATTACTTATTAGTAAACTTATTACGGAAACGTTATGCAGTGTAATTATTCAAACAGTGCTAAAATCCAAATAATTAATTGTATTAATTATACTGTATATAAAAACTGGTTATGTTCACACCAAACTGACTTTATTCAAAGTACAGTATCACGTTAATTAAAAAAATTAATATTCTGTTTAAAAAAAAAAAAAAGAAGAAATTACCAACAGCAATAGTTTGTACTTATCTGACTGGCAGCAGTAGAAAACAAAAGCCCAAAAAATAAACATAAAATGGAAGCAATCTTCTGTTTAAAAAATAAACCTATTAACAGGTCTGTCGACCGATGACAACAATAACAAATAATAATGGGTTTGCAGACCCAAACAATAACATTAACCCAAACAAAATATCCGCTCCACAATTATACACACACAGTCACCAGTCCTGGATGAGTGCACTAGTGCTCGTGGCGGGTGATATAGGTTAAAGCTGTAACAATAGTGATGCTATTCCAGCTTTAGTGCTGGCCCTCGGCAACAGCTCCGGAATCGTGTTAGCCATCTATGTGGTGTAACAAACAAGAAGATTACACACAGATAAACAAACAAACAAAACACTTACGAAACAGCTTTCTTGTACAAGGGTCTCACGGTATCCTTCTCAGTTTAATAACGCAAAAAACAAAGCGAAGGAACAGATTACGATTCTCTGTCCCCTTTTGTGCTGCCACACATGACCCCTTGGTAAAAGAGTGCAACCGCCTATGAAATCTACGACTGCCACGTCGTTTCCCTTCCAGGTCATTGCGTTCATGCAACGGAATCTCGCCTTCTTCCAGACTGGCCAACTTCCCGACCCTGGGAAAGAACTGTCAGACCAAAGAACTCTGTTCTCGCTACTTATCGCCCTCACAGGTCGAGAGGGAGATTTACAACCAAGAATCATTGCATTTCTGTCACAGGGATGCTATAATATCTTAGTTATCTTGGCATGTACAAGGTTTAAACTCCATTAATAACCGTGTTGCTTCCCTTGATTTATTGCATAGATAAAAGATAGATGTTGCCATGATTCAGGACTCTCACATTAAGCAACAAGACATCCCCAGGCTAGATAACAAGTACTGTTACTTGGCAGCTTCCTCCTTTGCAGAAAACAAAACCAAAGGTGCATTGATTATATTACGGCGCAATTTTTAGATTGCTATTTTGGGTTCGGTGGGGGAACATGATGAGAGAGTGGCCTGTTTAAAAAGGATTATTTCAGGTTAAAAAAAATGCCTTTATCTCTGTCTATGCCCCAACGACATTTGATTTAGCATATTTTAATTTATCGACCAAAGTACTATTAGATCTCTCAGATTTCAGTTTAATTCTTGGTGCTGACATGAATGCAGTGATAAGCTCCACTCTTGACAGGTCGGGGCTGGCTTCTCTTGCTTTATAGCAGCTCATTTTGGATATAGCTGTAGTCGATGTCTGGCGTGTGCTTAATCCTTCAATTAAATAATTCACTTTCTTCTCGACTAGACATAAATCTTTTTCTAGGATTGACATTATTTTTGCATCAAAATCTCTTTTCTCTGAGGTACATAATGCCGAAATACTTCCTAAATACATCCTGACTCGAGCCACACGGTGACACTTCAATACTACACTATTACAGAATGCTTTTCTCTTTTTGACAAAAATAAATGTATGCAATTTCTTCAAAACCTTCATTTACCATGCCTTTTGGTCGATGAGTCGGCTGCACTTGGCACTCCACTATCCTTGGATGAACTGAGGGAGGCTTTAGAACATATGAGCAAAGGTAAATCCCCTGAGTTTGATGGTATTCCACCTGAACTTTTTCTTACTTTTTGGAATCAATTGGGACCCTGTGGCAAAGTGCTTGCCCCTGTGTGTATTTTTTGTTGTGTGCTAATGTTGGTGTATAGTCATTGGTACACAGGATATAAACGAGTCTGTGTAACACGAGTGTTTAAAATGTATATTTGTATTTAGGCACAAGGATTGCACAACACTTCACGTGCAAGTAAAATGTAATATGTGAGCACGGGGAATTGCACTTTATTAATTCAGGTGCAGTTGTACCGCGACTCCAATTGAATGGTTGATTAGCATTTGAGTCTCAGTACAGCTGCATAAAAGCAGGAGCTGCCTCGGACTCTGCCATCTACACCGACACTGGCTCTGGTGTGACACCTCCCACTCCGGCCGTCTTTGTGACAGACCCCTACTACTGGAAATGATACAAACTGCTATATTAGCAAGAGTTCTTTTTGCAGAGATGTTAATTCAGCTATCATATCTGTGACAGGGAGGGAATGAATCTGAGCTGTAAATCTCCCTCCCGACCTGTGAGGATGCTCTGCTCGAGGGCAGGTAGGACCTGAAGCTGTTATACTGTCAGGTGTACTCCTCATGGTCAGTAATACAGTGTGCACTAATTGGCCAGATTTTGGTGCCGTGTACACTGATTGGTTGATTGTGAGGAGGAGCCTGGCAGTATATAGGGTAGTTGTTTTGGGGAGCTCACTTGAAGGAGTGACTTGAAGGAGCAGCGCTTCTGTAGAGAAGCTGCCAACTGAGGACCCCTGTGCCCTGCTGCCTGACCCTGTTGCACTAGCTGTGAAATATTGTGAAAGATTCTTTATTTGGATCGTGTAAGAGTGTTCTGGACTTGTTTGTTTTTTTGTTTTTTTTCAGCCTGAGCTTAATCATCGCTGGTTCTATTCAGCCTTGTTTATTTTTGTTTGCCTATAATAATCAAAGGTACACACGCAGGGCATTATTCTGCATCTCCTGTTGTTGACATCATTCTTGTGCAACCACTCACCACATGCTGACATATCCTTATTATTGAAGAAAGATAAAAGACCCTAATATGTGGGTGAGCTACCGACCTCTTTCACTGATAAACTCAGATGTCAAGTTATATGTTGAGGTGTTATCATGTTGTCTTGAATCCGACATGACCAAACTAATTCATTATGATCAAACAGGCTTTATTAAGATCCGCCTGGCTTCTGACAGTGTTCGCGCCTTCTTCGTATCATCCATATGGTTATGGAAGTTGATGCCGGTGTGCAGTTTCTTGTTTAGATGCTGAAAAAGCTTTCAATCACATGGAATGGGAGTATCTCTGGTTGGTTGTAGACTATATGGGTCTGGGTACAGTGTTCATTAATATGGTTAAAATACTATATGCCAATCCCTCAGTGATGGTGCTCACAGGTAGAAAATGCTCACCTCACTTCGCTATTTCCAGGGGTACTCGTCAAGAGCCACTCACCCAAGCTGTCCACCAGTCTATCACTCATTCCCTAATTACTCTCAATAACACATATATAATCATATTTCAGTTAACGCCGCTGATGTATTATTATTTGTCAAAAATGTTTCCCAATCACTCCCTCATCTACTGTCAATTTTCGATGAATTTAGCGTGCTATCGGGATACAAAATTAGTTGGTCCAAGTCTGCACCAATGCCCCTGAATGCTGAGATGAGGGGCATAGCCTTGCCTTTTAACATACCAGTGGTTAAACATTTTAGGCCGGTGGAGTACCCAGGGGGCAGAATTACCATCTCATACTCTGCATGATATGTTGGACACTGGGGGTAAAACAAAAGAGTTGGTTTCCACACTTTATAGTCATCTACTAAAGGCCTCATAGAAACCTTTGCTGGTTAATACCATTTGGAATAGGGATTTTTCTTCTGAAAATGAAGAAATCTGTTTGGAAACTGTTTGGAATAATTTAAGCTCTGCCTCCAAAACTACAAATCATCAGCTGATTCACTAACTGTATTCATAGGACATATTTAACCCCTCGTAGACGTTATCAAATGAAACACACCTCTAATGCATGTACGTTCTGTCTCCAGGGCGCCAAGGGTTCTGTTTTACATATGGTCTATGAGTGTCCGGATGTGGGTATGTTCTGGGGTCAAGTTTCTTCAGCATTGTCTACCATGCTTAAGAAGAATATTCGTTGAGCTGCTATGGTGTTACTATTGAATGATGACTCATCCCTTGACCTATCATTGCAGCAAAAGCAGATCTGGTTAGTTCTTCCTTTTCATCAGTGAACTCTTGCCTTTCTCCGTACGGATCAGACTCTATTAGACCTCAGATAAATCTACTTCCAACTATCTCTGACTTAATTGCTTTTTTGAGGGCCTTTGTGGGAGGGTTTAGGATGGTTTGAATAACAAAACATGGGGCATTGTTATACATTTTGTATTGTTGTATGGTTCTTTGGTTCCCTAATAAAAATTTGATCACAAAAAAAGAACAGAATGTTTATTCCAAGAGGTTCCAAAGTGATTTATCCCACAAATTGTGATGTCTTCTGCAGTGTGGTCATTTGTGTTCAAATGTCTGGAAAAAGAAAATGTGGAGGTGTTAATTCTTATACTTCTTAGATGTTCCATGAAGCGATCAACTAAACACTGTTTTGTTTCTCAAATCTATAATTTGTTACACCACACAACCAATGCGGTATACTATTCCTTTACTGAAGAATAGTGAATGTAGATTTTGCCCCTTTGATTACTATGTTGTTGTGGATGTATTTATAAGTAGCGTGGCGTGACCTGTTGCAGTGAAATGAGCTTTTAAGATTGTCACAACTGGGTCGCATGTTACTATGGAATAAATATTCTCTTAGATTTTTGTCTCTTGTGTAAGACATCTCTCTCTCTCTCTCTCTCTCTCTCTCTCTCTCTCTCTCTCTCTCTCTCTTTCTCTCTCTCTCTCTCTCTCTCTCTCTCTATATATATATATATATATATATATATATATATATATTAACACAGACAGGGAGGGCTTATCACACGCATTGAATGCATGCCTGCCACAGGGTCCTAAACCTTGCTAGGTACAGATGGGGATTGCAGTAACCACTGACAGTATGTGCTTTTAGCAGAAATTAAAGGTCTGCTGACATAAAGTGGTTTAACAGTAGAGTTTTGAGTTGTCTGGGAGAAGTGTCCAAAAAACAGGAGAGACCTGGCACACAAGGGATAGTTGACAGGTCTGCATTAATGTGTATTGTTCCTAAAATTAACAAGTGGTAAAAATGGCGCCCCTGATTTTAACCCCATTGAAAATGCTACAAAAAACCCATCACATTTCATCTGCATTTTTTAAAAGATTGATTGGATCCACAAAATATATATTAAACACAAGACGAAAATATTCAATATTGCCTGTCCATGAATGCTCTGAATATTGTTGATATGCCACCATGAATCAGGATGGATGGACCCCTGACCCACACAAAAACACTTCTATGAGCAATATTTGAAGACAATAGCCTTAAGGAATAGAAAGAAGACAAGTGTTGAATTGACAAGAGAATTGGCAGAAGGCACAGGTGTCATTGTCCATCAAATCAACAGTATGAAATCAGGACTTAAAGGATGTGCTGCAGTAAGAATACCTCTGTTAAGAAAGGAGAACAAGACAAAGGCTAAAATATGCACAAGAATACAGAAATTGGACTATGGAACAATGGTCAAAGGTGCTTTGGACTCTTGATGGATAGACAATGATACCTGTGCCTTCTACCAGTTCTGTTGTCAATTCAGTGCTTGTCTTCTTTCTATTCCTTAAGGATATAATCTTCAAATATTGCTATCACAAAGACGACTGCAGTGGGTGACGTCAGACCAGAAACAGGAACCAACACAAAATAAACAGAGAGGTGGAGTTTTGGTGAAGCTGAGCTGTGCTCAGCATTTAATAATTGAACAGGTTTCTAAAGACAAACAAAACACAGGACAAGGCACTGGCAGCCAAAACAAAGAAACAAAAAGGACTACACAGACAAACACGGTGAACTGCTATTATGATATCTATTATTACCTCCATCTCCAATCCCATTCTCCACTCACCTAACACACAACTCCGAGTGAGTGAAAACATGTTGCTTTTATGCAGCTGTACCGAGACTCGATTACTAATCAATCATTCAATTGGAGTCTCGGTACAACTGCATGTGAATTAATAAAGTGCAATTCCCTGTGCTCGCATATTATTACATTTTACCTGCACATGAAGTGTTGTGCAATCCTTGTGCATAAATACAAATATACAATATAAACCACTCGTGCTACACAGATCCATTTATATCCCGTGTACCAATGACTATACACCAACACTAACACACTACACGTAATATACAACACAAATAAATAGCACAGGGGTGGGGCACTTTGCCACAATTGCTCATCCTTGTTAGACAGCTTTCTGAGTCTTTGTGACGGAAAGATGAGTTCTGGTGATGAATCTTCCTCCCGACCTGTGAGGGCGCTAAAGAACGAAAGTATCTGGAAGGGCTGGCTTGACAGTTCGTTTCCAGGTCAGGGAAGTGGGTCAGCCTGGAAAGAAGCGCGACTCTGTTGTAAGACCGTATTGATTTGAAAGGTAAACGAGAAGCAGCTGCAAGTAATAAGGCAGCTGCAGCCGTTTACCTAGATATCATGCAGGATTACATATAAGGGCCAGGGTAATGCTGATCTTTTCCTTCGTTTGGGTTAAACAATTGGAGAGAGAGAAGGACTGAGAGAGGAGCTCTCAGAGTGGATTGTGTTCGTGTTTTGTATTGTTGTGTCTGTCCGTGTAACTGTCTGTTTTTGTATTCAGCACTAGACAGTTAAGCACACCTCCGGAGCTGTCGCCAGGGTCAGCACGATCCGGAGCACCACTACACACCACACAAGCTGTGTCTGCACCGAGCACCTGCACGTCTGCACGCACCCAGGACTGGTGACCGCGTCTTGTGTTTTGGTTCGGGACTGTGCCCTGTTTTTGTTATCCCCGCGCTTTACACATTGTTGTGTATAGACGGGGATTTATTATTTTACGGTCACTAGACCTGGATTATAATTAAAGCAGCCTTTTTCTCACTGAAATACCGTTGTCTGCCTGTCACTCCTGCATCGCATCACCGCTACACTTGTTCCCCTTACCAGCCACTTTGCCACAGTCTTCCATTCCTGGGTTTGTCAATTACAGATGATGTTTCTCTGAACTTGTTGATTTTGCTTTGGATACCACACCTTGAAAATCAAGTGATGCAAGTTATTTCACTCAATGTTTTTCTTTCTTTATGCAAGTCAAGGTTGCTATAATAGTAGAAAACTCTAGTGGAGGCTTTGAGTAAATTGTTGATGCTTATAATGCTTCAGAGTAGAAAAATGCAACATGTCTACGACTTTAGCACAGCACTGTACATCTCATTTTTCAAGGGGGTCCTGGCAAGAAATAACATTAAACCAATGGTAAAAAGAGAGAAATATTTCAAACAGGACAAAAACAGTTAAAACAATCATAAAAACATTAATACAAAATTATAGAAAAACAAACTGTTCCAATTTACATGATCCTGGTCATAGTCAATATTTACAAGATTTGTAACCCTGGTCAGATTTAAAATACATACTTTATTTATGAGGGATTTATAAAGTTATTGTGAAGAGGCGGTTTTTACGTTAGAAGGCAATAAATTCCAAAGCTGAGATGCCTGATATACAAAGGCATGTCAGCCCATGTTAGATCTAAATTTGGGGATTTTGAAAGTAGCCACATCATTTGATCTTAGTGAATAGGTAGAATTACATGTTTCTATCGGCTATCTTGGAGCATTTTCAGTGTACATCTTGCAAACTAAACACAAAAATGCGATAATCTGTTCTCCAGACTGAACCACCCAAAAATGTCATAGTTTACAGTGGGGCTGATTGTAATTTGGCATGGCTTCAGACGATCTTTTAAAGTGCTAACTAGACAGCAGTGATGGGTGTTACAGGTTTAATAAACAACATTTCTTTATAGTGGTGTTTCAAAGAAGAGAAAAGACACAATAGTGCCCTGTCTGGTGTACTTGACATGCAGAAGAACATTAAAAGCTCAATAGTTCTTATTTCAATGAATGCTGCTTTCATAAAAGGTGATACAAGCTATTTTCAGTATAAAAAGAGTCATCATAATAACTGATTAGTGTCTAAATCAGGTTTGCAGTAGAATTTATCTTGACACAGAAACATCAGGAGCTAAAATGTAGGATCTTGTTTTTTGGATGTCTGATGTGTTTTTTATTTCCTAATACCTTAAGCAGATTTGTCACCAACAAAACAAAAACTATTAAAGGCAGAATGTAAAGATGGCAATGATTATCACATCCAGTTGCACTTAACCTACATAACTTGTAAACAGAACTGACAAATGGAATGTTATTAATAACTGCTGGCTGTATACCTGAAATGTATAAAAACAAGGGAGTTTTTGGAAGGGGAGCCTGGAAATACAGCAACAATGGTGCCTGCTGTATTAATAAAGCTTTAATTCATGATGTATTTCAGAAATGTAGTTTCCAAATGCTACTTGTGTTACTGGTATAACTCTAAATGTTGTTATTACATTGAATGCCGGCTTCACAGATCCTGATAAACATCAATCTTAAATTAGTTATGTGGTAACATACTCCCAGATCAGGGTCTATAAATCTGGCAAAATTATGAATTATATTCTGAAACATTCCTTTTCACATTTTTATTATCCATTTAGCAGACACTTTTATCTAAAGCGACTTACAGAGACTAGGGGCTAAACTATGCATCATAACTGCTGCTGTAAAGTCACTTACAATAGGACCTCAGTTTTACATCTCATCCAAAGGACGGAGCACATGAAGGCTAAGCGACTTGTAGGTTACACACAGTGAGTAAATGGCTGAGATTTGAACCAGGCACCTCTTGGTAACAAGTCCCTTTCTTTAACCAATGTACCAACAAGCCTACTTATAACCTGAACCAATTTACTAACCATGAAACTTAAGAATTTAACTTAAGTGTAATTCGTTTTGCTAGACAAATTCACAAATAACCAGTTTTCCTACACTGTGCATTTACAATGATGAATAGTCACATAAACAAGCTGTAAATCTGTATCATTTTCAAAGTGAAATTACATTCTGAGCTCATGTTTTTGTTTGCCCATTTATCTCAAATATTTAGTTTAACAAAAGAACCATGAAATTTATGGTAGATAATGAAACCAGAAAATAAGACATTATCTGGAACTGGTTACTTTGAATCTTTTGATATGGTGAGAGCAACTCTTAATGGTAGCAACCTCATATAAGTGCCCATTTAACCCTAATGTGGCATTCACTGTAGGTTGCAATAGGCGTTGCATATTATGCGTTTTTGGCACAAATATCAAATTCCACTAACAATACATACTTCATATATTGCACCAGATTGCCATCCTTCCTGGAGTAAAATAGGTTTTATGGGTGTGAGTCGCCAAATATTTTGGTTGCAAATATTTATAGCTTTACAGTATTTAATCAGAAAAAAATGTAACTACCAAAGAACAGACCAAATTCGTCTAATTAAGTTCTTATTAATATGTATAATCAAGAAAACAGTTTCTTAAAAATGAGCTTATTACACTAGCTAAAAAAAATAACACACATAAAGGATTTTATATTACTCTACAGCTATGGCCAAAAATTTTGCATTACCTAGAATTTTTTTTTTTGGGGGGGGGGGGGGGGGGGGGGGGATGCATGAACATAGTTTAGATATTTTATTTAACATCATGTAATCAAATAAACTGCAAAATTACATTGCAGACATCTACCGGAAGCCATAAGAGTTGTACAGTATTCATGTTAGATTTTGCATGTCACAGTTTTTCGTTAAGTACTGTATATGAAAAACTACAAAATGGTATGTAATTAAATATGTTAACATCACATTATTTAGCAGGTTAATTCTATAGGGTGATGCAAAACTTTTGGCCATAGCTGTATGTTATTGATAAATAGAATTGTACTAGCCTTACTAGTACAGTAGCTGTGATACAGATCTGAAGCCCTGACGTTTTTTTTTAAATGGACAAACACACATACACTACATGTATATATTATCATTTGTAATTCATAGTGGAATTAGTAGACACTCTCTCAATTTATATAGCAAATAGCTCCTTATTATTATAATAACATAACACAACTTGTTACTAAGGTTTATAACAGGCCCTACTCTGCTATTACCATCAAAAAGTTGTCTTTATACAACTTGGGAGTTGGGAGTTGGAGGGGTGATCACACAAAAGTTGATACAAATTTTTATGTTTTTGGTTTTTTTGCAAAACAAAACGGGGGGGCAGTCAAATCCTCAAAAGCCAGAACAAATAATCCAAAGTTTGTGAAACATTCAGACCAGTTTATACATGGTCCCAAGAATGTTTAACTAACTGCAGCCCAGAGAAGGTAGCCTTAAAGAAGCCTTGCATGATGTGAGGTGCTGCAAGTAATACTAGATCACTCTACTGCATGGCTTATGGCTTATGGTTAAAGAAAGGTAGTTTTGTAATGTAACTTAAAGAAAATTCAGTATCAATGAAGAACTTCATATTGCTGTAGCTGTTTGTGTCTCTGAGTGCTTTCCTGTGTGACTTATCTTTACAGTTGAAAGGCAGTGTGAATCAATTACATTCTTGTTTTTACATACTGATAAACAATACATAATATTGCCATAATATTACATGCCTCTGCTGACAAGCAATGACTATTGCAGTTAGGACTAGTACATCTGTTTCTGTTAAGTTCATGCTTTGTCTCACTGAAAAAAAGTATTCCCTCCAAAATCACAGAAGACTGGAGTCCTGTTTATTAATAATAATAATAATAATATAAATAATAATAATAATAATAATAATAATAATAATAATAATAATAAAATAGCAGCAGTCTCATATTAAAAAAAAATAATTCTATTGGATAATGTGAGCTGAAAGATTATAGTCTTTTGGTAAGTACTACTGTATACAAGTGTGTCTGTTAAACGAGGCAGTCTTCCCAGCAACAGCGAGTGGAAGCGACAGCGAGTGGGAGAAGTACAGGCGTGGAAAAGTACAGAGCAGTTTCGAAGCAGTTTGAAAGCAGGTTGACGGCTGCAGAAGAAACTAAACTTCAAAAAAAAAAAAAAACCTCAACATGGTCTTCAAGCCAGTAATCTATGACACCTGCTTGATGTGGGAAATCCGAGAAAACCCAGCGGAGCTAAACCAAGTGTGCGTAAAGTGCCGCGCGATCCAGGATTTGCATAAACTAGTAAGTATGCTAGAAATGGAGCTGAAAGAAGTGAGACAGCAACAGGATCTTGAGGAACTGGCACACCCACAATTCAGGGAAGTCTGCATCACCCCTAACAGACTGAAAGCCACCAGGGAGATAGAAGGTCAGAACAGCTGGGTTCAGGTAGGCAGAAGCAGGGAAAAAAAAAAAAAACTTCGTCAAACACAACCACCAGAAATCAAAACAACCAACAGATTTGAGTCACTTCAGAATTTTGATGAGCAGAACCAACAACAAGAGAATGAAAGGAACAACATCCAGGACCCTATTGACAGTGGTGACCAGACAGCAAAAAGAAGGGAGGTCATGATTGTTGGGGACTCCATATTGAGAAACACAGCAAGTTCAATTTGCAGTTTGGACCCCCTTACTACAACAGTGTGCTGCCTTCCGGGAGCCTCGGTCAAGCACATCACTGAAAACGTGGACAGGCTCCTAGAAAGAACAGGAGACGACCCGGTAGTAGTCGTCCACATCGGTACAAACAACATTGGAAGAGACAGACCAAAATCCCTGCAAAACAAATTCAGAGAGCTAGGAAGGAAATTAAAAGACAAAACCAAAACTGTGGTATTTTCTGGTATACTACCCGCACCTTGCAAAGGACCATATGGACAGCTGGAAATAATTAATCAAAACGAATGGCTGAAGACGTGGTGCACACGGGAAGGCTTCACCTATCTTGATCATTGGACCACATTCTACAACAAGGACTATCTGTATAGACGGGATGGACTGCATTTAAATAACAAGGGAACTAGTCTACTCGGAGAAAAGATCCTCGAGCAGGTTCGGAAGCATTTAAACTAGAAAGGAAGGGGGGAGAAATCAACAAAAAAACAGAAGGGAGACCGCATCAAAACAAGAACAACAACTCAGGTAAGACAACCATTAAATGTATTTATCTAAATGCTAGAAGTATCAGAAACAAAATTCTAGAACTTGAAGCTACTGCACTAACAGGTAACTATGATGTGATAGGTGTTACAGAAACTTGGTTATCTGAGAGTGATGGGGACGAATATAATATTTGTGGGTATACACTGTATAGGAAAGACAGGCAGGACAGAAGAGGAGGAGGGGTAGCGCTATACATAAGAAACAGTCTTGAAGCCCAGGTGTTAAACCTGGACAAAGAAAATAAAACCGAATCAATATGGGTCAGAATAACAGACAAAAATTCAAAAGGCATAATAATAGGAGCATGCTATAGACCGCCAGATTCAGACGGTGAGCACAATAATCTGTTATACAATGACATTAGAAATGTGTGTAGCAAAGGAGAAGCCATACTAATGGGGGATTTCAACTTCCCCCAAATAAAATGGGAAAACCCGGTGGGTAGCGCGAAGGATGAAATAGAAATGGTGGAAATGACAAATGACTGCTTCCTAACACAATTTGTGAAGGCACCCACTAGAGGGGAGGCATGCCTTGATTTAGTCTTTTCAAATAACGAAGATAGAATAACTAAAACAGAGGTCAGAGAACCACTGGCAAACTCAGACCATAACATGGTCTCATTTGAAGTGTTTTTTAAATCCCCAAAAGTAAAGACTAAAGCTAAGGTTTACAATTTTAGAAAAGCAAACTATGAAGGTATGAAACAGAGACTAACAGAAGTAGATTGGAGTAAAATAGAGAAAACACCCACAGAAGAAGGATGATTGTTCTTCAAAAATGTAGTACTAGAGGCACAAAACAATTATATCCCTAAAGTAGACAAATCTAAATGTAAAACTAAATTGCCAAAATGGTTTAATAGATCAATTAAAAAAAATATTCAGCGAAAAAAGGCACTTTACAGAGCATTAAAAAAGGACCAAAAAGAAAGTACGCAGAAAGAGTACACAGAACTGCAAACGCAAGTCAAAAAGGAAGTTAGAAAGGCCAAGAGAGAAATAGAAATAAACATTGCTAAGGGAGCTAAAACCAATTCCAAAATGTTTTTCCAATATTACAACAGCAAGAGAACATTCAAAGAGGAGATTAAATGTTTAAGAGATACAAATGGCAAAATCGTAGAGGAAGAAAAAAAAATAGCAAATATGTTAAATGATTACTTTTCACAAGTTTTTACAAAGGAAGATACTGACAACATGCCCCACATGTCATCCAGTTCCTATCCAGTTTTAAATAACTTTAGCATAACTGAGGCAGAAGTGTTAAAGGGACTAGGAGCTCTTAAAATAAACAAATCCCCTGGGCCGGATGAGATCCTCCCAGTAGTACTCAAAGAAATGAAAGAAGTAATTTACAAACCGCTAACCAAGATCATGCAGCAGTCTCTTGACACAGGGGTGGGGTACCGACAGACTGGAAAATTGCAAACGTAATACCGATCCACAAAAAGGGAAACAAAACTGAACCAGGTAACTACAGACCAGTAAGCCTGACTTCTATTATATGCAAACTTATGGAAACTATAATAAGATCCAAAATGGAAAATTACCTATATGGTAACAGGGTACTGGGAGACAGTCAACATGGTTTTAGGAAAGGGAGATCGTGTCTAACTAACTTGCTTGATTTTTTTGAGGATGCAACATCGATAATGGATAATTGCAAAGCATATGACATGGTTTATTTAGATTTCCAGAAAGCTTTTGACAAAGTCCCGCACAAAAGATTAATTCTCAAACTGAACGCAGTTGGGATTCAAGGAAACACATGTACATGGATTAGGGAGTGGTTAACATGTAGAAAACAGAAAGTACTGATTAGAGGAAAAACCTCAGAATGGAGTGTGGTAACCAGCGGTGTACCACAGGGATCAGTATTAGGTCCTCTGCTATTCCTAATCTACATTAATGATTTAGATTCTGGTATAGTAAGCAAACTTGTTAAATTTGCAGACGACACAAAAGTAGGAGGAGTGGCAAACACTGTTGCAGCAGCAAAGGTCATTCAAAATGATCTAGACAAGATTCAGAACTGGGCAGACACATGGCAAATGACATTTAATAGAGAAAAGTGTAAGGTACTGCACGCAGGAAATAAAAATGTACATTATAAATATCATATGGGAGATATTGAAATTGGAGAAGGAATCTATGAAAAAGACCTAGGAGTTTTTGTTGACTCAGAAATGTCTTCATCTAGACAATGTGGGGAAGCTATAAAAAAGGCTAACAAGATGCTCGGATACATTGTGAAAAGTGTTGAATTTAAATCAAGGGAAGTAATGTTAAAACTGTACAATGCACTAGTAAGACCTCATCTTGAATATTGTGTTCAGTTCTGGTCACCTCGCTATAAAAAAGATATTGCTGCTCTAGAAAGAGTGCAAAGAAGAGCGACCAGAATTATTCCGGGCTTAAAAGGCATGTCATATGCAGACAGGCTAAAAGAATTGAATCTGTTCAGTCTTGAACAAAGAAGACTACGTGGCGACCTAATTCAAGCATTCAAAATTCTAAAAGGTATTGACAGTGTCGACCCAAGGGACTTTTTCAGCCTGAAAAAAGAAACAAGGACCAGGGGTCACAAATGGAGTTTAGAAAAAGGGGCATTCAGAACAGAAAATAGGAGACACTTTTTTACACAGAGAATTGTGAGGGTCTGGAATCAACTCCCCAGTAATGTTGTTGAAGCTGACACCCTGGGATCCTTCAAGAAGCTGCTTGATGAGATTTTGGGATCAATAAGCTACTAACAACCAAACGAGCAAGATGGGCCAAATGGCCCCCTCTCGTTTGTAAACTTTCTTATGTTCTTATGTTCTAGAATAAATCCTGCTGGCAGACACCATGAATTGCATGTTCCTTAATGGAAATGGCTCACATATCGCTGTGAATGATTTGGTAAATAGTCTCCATTTAACTGACCTTTCTAATACACAATTCCTTATTTACACAAGACAGGAGCATGTCTGATTCTAACACGGAAAAACCTACAGCTTAGTTTAACTAAGAATAATTTAATATAAAGTATTCCCGGTTAGTGAATTGTATTTTAATAAACAAATATTGACACTTGTCAAGAGTTGTTTATACTTTGTGTAATCTGTTTTGTAGTTGTGTAGTTTTTCTGTTGACGGCAAACCTGATTGTATGTCAAGACAGCCAGCCTATTGGCATTATGGTACTTGAAGGGTACATAAGGACCTTTTTATTTTATTGTGTTACAAGTTACCATGTGTTGCTACAACTGTTTACGTAAGGTGTGTGTATTGTTTAATTTTTTACCTGGACCTCTCAGAGCTACATTTCCTGAGATGGATTTACAAGTGAGCAGGAGGATGATGGGAAATGTAGTTCTGAGCGGCCCATGCAGGTACATGTGAAGCCATCTTGAGGCAGGGGATGCAATTTACAATTTTAAAAAGTGGTCAAAATGTGGGGAAAAAAAACAAAATTAAACAATATACACATCTTACATAAACAGTTGTAGCAACACATGGGAACATGTAACACAATATAATCAAAAGGTCTTTATGTACCCTTTAAAAGCTATTACCGATGACATGTTGCTGAATGGATGAGTTTTCATATATTTAAGGTTCATTGAATGCAACCCTGGGAGTCCAGTTCCCACTAAGACATGCTCTGCTTGTTCAATGTAAAATAGAGACAGGTTTTTGGAATTGCTTAGGAATAGAACAGACACCTTCCAGGGAAATAAGGAGTGGGGTTGTTCACATTGTCCAGTATGCACTGTCCCCAGGAAGAAATTGTAAAAAAAAAAAAAAAAAAAAAAACACACAGATTGAAACACACATATTTGCAGGATATCCAATTTGTAATATATGAACAAACCTATAAGCAGCAAAAGAGGATGAACAGACATTTAGTGTTTTATAGAACAATATACATTTTCTTGCTACTCAGTCATTTTCAAGTTTAAAACAAATTTATTAAGCATCAGTAACATGTGGTCACATATGTTTTGCTCCAGTGCAGGTTGAGAGAAAAAAAGCAACATTTTTATTTGTTTGTTTAACACTTTGAGACTGACACCTCAGCAAACGACTGAATAAACATACCAGACAGTTGTTCAGAAAAGATATTTCCATGAATAAATATACTGGAAGTGTTATGGGTAACACAAATCTGTGGTTTTGATGTCTAGTTCAGCTTAATCTTCAGCAGATAGATGTTTTTTTTATTTTATTTTATTTATTTTTATTTTTTTTTTATTGTAATGCCCAGTGTTACACCCAATAATGTTTAAGAAGGCCTTCATTACACCAAGGTGAGAACAGAGATGAGAAATTGAAGGAGCAGTTAACAAAGTGCCCGCCCCTGTGTATATTATCTGTTATATGTTGCGTGTGGTGTGTTAAATGTTGGTGTATAGACATTGGTACACGGGATATAAACGGGTCTGTGTAACACGAGTGTTTAAAAATGTATATGTGTATTTAGGCACGAGGATTGCACAGCACTTCACGTGCAAGTAAAATGTAGTAATATGTGAGCACGGGGAATTGCACTTTATTAATTCACGTGCTGGGATTCAAGTGAATAATTAATTGGTAATTGAATCCCAGCACAATAGTATATATAGATGCACGTTGGCACATACTGGTGGTTGGGTGTTCGGTGAGCGGAGAACGGGATTGGAGACGGAGGAAATAAGGAAAGTAGTAGTAGTAATAATAATAACAACAACAACAACAAAGTATCCGCTCACCGTGTTTGTCAGTGTCTGTCCGTGCACCGTTGTGTTAAGTTTTAGTCTGTTTTCGTTTGTCTATTTATTTTGGCGTAGAGTGCCGTGTCCTGTGTGTTTCGTGTTTGTTAAACCTTTTATTTTGCATTAAACCGGCGCCAACAGGCGTCTTCATCATTTCATTTCATCCGTCCTGTGTTTTGTGTATTGCATTACCTTTCCTGGTTCTGACGCCGCCCACTTCGGCCGTCTCTGTGACACGTGGTGTCCTGCGTGGGATAACAGCGCCTCCAAGCGTCAGACCAGGAGAGGTTTTTTTTTGTGTGGGAGAAAAAAAAAAAAAAAAAGGGGGCGTCTTTGGATTACAAAAAAAAAAAAAAAGAAATGGGGAGAAGCAGGAAAGAGGATAAAGAGGTGAGGGACAGGGAGGAGGAGTGCCGCCTAAGGGCCAGACATCCCCGGCGATGTAACCAGTCCTTGCCGGGGTGCCTCCTCTGCAACCAGGACCATCTCTTTGCCAATTGTCCCTTCCGCTGCCCCTACCAGGAGGGAGAGGAGGAACTGCCGCAGGAGAGGAAGGTGAGGAGGTGGCAGAGAAGGGGAAAGGGGAAGAGGAAGGCAGAGGTCCCACCGCTGTCTCCACAGCCGCACCAGTCTCCTGCAAGGGAGGGAGAGCCGCACCAGTCCCCTGTATCAAGGGGAGACTACACACCGCTCCCACCTCCACCACCAGGAGACTACACGCCGCTCCTACCTCCATGGGCAGGAGCAGAGCAGCAGGAGCTGCCTCTGCCTCCGCCACCTCCACCGGCAGGCGCAGAGCAGCAGGAGCTGCCTCTGCCTCCGCCACCTCCACCGGCAGGCGCAGAGCAGCAGGAGCTGCCTCTGCCTCCGCCACCTCCACCGGCAGGGGGAGAGCAGCAGGAGCTGCCTCTGCCTCCGCCACCTCCACCGGCAGGGGCAGAGCAGCAGGAGCTGCCTCTGCCTCCGCCACCTCCACCGGCAGGGGGAGAGCAGCAGGAGCTGCCTCTGCCTCCGCCACCTCCACCGGCAGGAGCAGAGCAGCAGGAGCTGCCTCTGCCTCCGCCACCTCCACCGGCAGGAGGAGAGCAGCAGGAGCTGCCTCTGCCTCCGCCACCTCCACCGGCAGGGGGAGAGCAGCAGGAGCTGCCTCTGCCTCCGCCACCTCCACCGGCAGGGGGAGAGCAGCAGGAGCTGCCTCTGCCTCCGCCACCGGCAGGAGCAGAGCAGCAGGAGCTGCCTCTGCCTCCGCCTCCGCCACCTCCACCGGCAGGAGCAGAGCAGCAGGAGCTGCCTCTGCCTCCGCCACCTCCACCGGCAGGAGCAGAGCAGCAGGAGCTGCCTCTGCCTCCGCCACCTCCACCGGCAGGAGCAGAGCAGCAGGAGCTGCCTCTGCCTCCGCCACCAGCAGAGGGTGAATGCCTGCTGGGTCCCTGTCCACCAGCAGAGGGTGAATGCCTGCTGGTATCACTTCCCCCACCAGCAGAGGGTGAATGCCTGCTGGTATCACTTCCCCCACCAGCAGAGGGTGAATGCCTGCTGGTATCCCTCCCCACCAGCAGAGGGTGAATGCCTGCTGGTATCACTTCCCCCACCAGCAGAGGGTGAATGCCTGCTGGTATCACTTCCCACCAGCAGAGGGTGAATGCCTGCTGGTATCACTTCCCCCACCAGCAGAGGGTGAATGCCTGCTGGTATCACTTCCCCCACCAGCAGAGGGTGAATGCCTGCTGGTATCACTTCCCCCACCAGCAGAGGGTGAATGCCTGCTGGTATCACTTCCCCCACCATCACGAGGAGAGGAGCTGGAGCTTCCTCTGCCTCCACCTCCATCAGGGGGAGAGGAGCAGGAGCTGCCTCTCCCTGCACCACAAGGGCCAGGACTAGATGCTGGCGGTCCTCAGCAGCCCTTGCATAGGCTGCTGAGGGAAGCACGGGGAAGAACCTCCCGGCTGCAGTGGCCGAAAAGAGGGCCAACACCCGCACCCCAGCTTGTCCTGACTGCCAGCCTCGCTTCGCCCAAGGATGCCAGCCTCGCTTCGCCCAAGGATGCCAGCCTCGCTTCGCCCAAGGATGCCAGCCTCGCTTCGCCCAAGGATGCCAGCCTCGCTTCGCCCAAGGATGCCAGCCTCGCTTCGCCCAAGGATGCCAGCCTCGCTTCGCCCAAGGATGCCAGCCTCGCTTCGCCCAAGGATGCCAGCCTCGCTTCGCCCAAGGATGCCAGCCTCGCTTCGCCCAAGGATGCCAGCCTCGCTTCGCCCAAGGATGCCAGCCTGCTTCGCCTGGGGTTGCCCGCCGCTCTGCATCGCCTGGGGTTGCCCGCCGCTCTGCATCGCCTGGGGTTGCCCGCCGCTCTGCATCGCCTGGGGTTGCCCGCCGCTCTGCATCGCCTGGGGTTGCCCGCCGCTCTGCATCGCCTGGGGTTGCCCGCCGCAGCATCGCCTGGGGTTGCCCGCCGCTGCATCGCCTGGGGTTGCCCGCCGCTCTGCATCGCCTGGGGTTGCCCGCCGCTCCGCATCACAGCCGGAAGTACTGTGGCCGGAACCCCACGAAGGGGAGCTGCCGGCCACGAAGAAGGGGGAGGAGGTCTGGAGACCGCCAACCCCAGCAGCAGTTTCGCTGCCGGAGAAGGGGGAGGAGGTCTGGAGACCGCCAACCCCAGCAGCAGTTTCGCTGCCGGAGAAGGGGGAGGAGGTCTGGAGACCGCCAACCCCAGCAGCAGTTTCGCTGCCGGAGGAGGGGGAGGAGGTCTGGAGACCGCCAACCCCAGCAGCAGTTTCGCTGCCGGAGGAGGGGGAGGAGGTCTGGAGACCGCCAACCCCAGCAGCAGTTTCGCTGCCGGAGGAGGGGGAGGAGGTCTGGAGACCGCCAACCCCAGCAGCAGTTTCGCTGCCGGAGGAGGGGGAGGAGGTCTGGAGACCGCCAACCCCAGCAGCAGTTTCTCCGCCGGAGATCGTGGGGGAGGTCCGGAGACCTGCTCCCTCTGCAGTTTCTTCCCTGCAGGAAGAACGGTGGTTGAAGCCCCACCAAGGGGAGCTGCCGGCGCCGAAGGAGGGGGAAGGTCAGGAGACCACACCCCAAGCAGCCTTTCCGCTGCTAGGACTACCCTGGCAGGAGAATGCTACCCTGCTGACAGCATTACGACCTGTGGGCCCCTGGAAGCCTCTGGTCCTGGCCAAGGACTTTGGGCGGGACTTTTGGGCTTTTAAGGGGGGAGGTGGCCATTGAGGCCATGTGTGCTTTGCACAGGGGGGGGGGTATATGTGACAAAGTGCCCGCCCCTGTGTATATTATCTGTTATGTGTTGCGTGTGGTGTGTTTAAATGTTGGTGTATAGACATTGGTACACGGGATATAAACGGGTCTGTGTAACACGAGTGTTTAAAAATGTATATGTGTATT
This sequence comes from Polyodon spathula, assembly GCF_017654505.1. NCBI lineage: Eukaryota > Metazoa > Chordata > Actinopteri > Acipenseriformes > Polyodontidae > Polyodon > Polyodon spathula. The sequence continues at coordinate 36,645,520 of NC_054538.1, read as the reverse complement.
TAGGCACGAGGATTGCACAGCACTTCACGTGCAAGTAAAATGTAGTAATATGTGAGCACGGGGAATTGCACTTTATTAATTCACGTGCTGGGATTCAAGTGAATAATTAATTGGTAATTGAATCCCAGCACAATAGTATATATAGATGCACGTTGTCACATACTGGTGGTTGGGTGTTCGGTGAGCGGAGAACGGGATTGGAGACGGAGGAAATAAGGAAAGTAGTAGTAGTAGTAGTAATAATAATAACAACAACAACAAAGTATCTGCTCACCGTGTTTGTCAGTGTCTGTCCGTGCACCGTTGTGTTAAGTTTAGTCTGTTTTCGTTTGTCTATTTATTTTGGCGTAGAGTGCCGTGTCCTGTGTGTTTCGTGTTTGTTAAACCTTTTATTTTGCATTAAACCGGCGCCAACTGGAAGAACATTTACAAGAGTCTTTGGCTGAGGCTCCCTATGATTCTTGTAAGTGATGTTACTTCAGCAAACAGGCAGAGAAAACTGGGAGGAACCTAAGAATACAAGGGCTGTATGCCAGAAAGGTAAGGAGTATTGGTAAATACAAGATTAGTTGTATGTGACAGCCAGAGGGTGGGGCAGAGGAGAAAGATAATTACTTCGCTTTGGGGATTAGAGGTAGGTTTAACTTGAGTATAAAAGTGTAGGAGAGAGAGTTTGTGTGAAACCACAACTAAAGAAACACCCGCCCAGTCACACATCGGAAGCGAGAAGCCACAAGACAGTTCTGTTCACTAGACCGGAGACATACTGGCAATCGATGTAGATCCCTGAGTTATTGAGATATGCTCCTGATAGCCCTTTCTTGTCAAGACTCTTTCGACTGCGTTTTACTCTAGATGGAAATGATTAATAAGCTTAAGAGGCAGCCTGGCATACAGTCCATTACAATAGTCAAGCATAGAGGTTATAAAAGTATGACACAGAATCTCTGCATCCCTTTGGTCTAGAAGGAGCAGACATGGGTAATATTTCTGAGATGATAAAAGGCAGACCAAACCACAAGAGAGATATGTTTCTCCACTCTGAGACCAGTATCCAGGTTAACCCATAAACTCCTCACATAAGATTAAGGTATTACATTGAGCCACATTAAACTAAAAAGTATCCAAATTGGCTAGCTGCTTTTTTATGCCAACAAGAAGTATTTCTGTCTTGTTCGCATTTAGTTGTCTGAGTGATTTGTAGCACTATCGTCCTTGCCCACACAAATATACAGCTGGGTATCGTCAGCATAGGAATGGAAACACTTCCTGTTCCCAAAACCCAGTGGTACACCATATGATACATGGTCTACATCAGTATCCTGACCTCCAAAACTCACATCATGTGTTCTACCTGGTAAAATATGACTCAAGCCATGATATTGATCATCCGTTGAGACTTATACAAGTCTTAAACGACTGAGCAATGTAACATGGTCCACTGTGTCAAAAGCTGCTGATAAATCCAGCAGGACGAGTGCAGAGGCCACAATTAGCATTGATCAGCAATGTTTCAGTCCTGGGTCCCTGCCAGAACCCAGATTTTAAAAGATCTAATAGATTATTGTTCAAGAGGTGTTTTGAGAGCTGAATATAAACCACACACTCAAGTAATTTTGAGAAATGGTAGATTAGAGACCCGGCAATAGTTTGAGAAATTGAAATGGGTAAAGGGTAGTCCTCAACTGTAGATGTATGAAGAATGGTGGTTTTGAAAAGGTGAAATTGATGCATGGTGGTAGATCTGTGATATTTCCATAATTATTCCCTGTACTGTAAACACATAATTCTTAATGTTAGTCTAGCATATTTATTTTTATAATGGCAAAACAGCGGCTCTACAACTATTTGTTTTTTTCCATGACATCACTTTTAAGCACACTCTTTCGCTTGTTTTTCTTACTGGTGGATGGTTTCTTTCTAACCACTCTTTCATTCAGCCTAGTGGCATGCAGGCTGTTTCATTCAGATTGTGCATATAAAACCTCATCCTCAGGCAGTTTCCTTTAAACATTAAGCAATTGCTGCATGTAGCTGATTTGTGTATGCATCCACTAGCTTGAATCCTTATATAGTCTCTCTTTTTTTAAAAACATTTTGCTTCCAAAAAATGCTTGTTTTTCTTTCAGTTGGTGACATGCCTTTCTGAGGGTTTTATTGAGTTAGTCTTTATTGTGCTCTGCTTATTCATTATAATTTAATCAATTACAGTGCTACATTGTTTGGAATAAATTAGTATGGTTGTACTTGTTTAATGTTTGGGGCTGGAATTTCCAAATTCCAGGGGTATTTCTAAAAGCAGTTAGGTTTTTCTACAGACTTTTTTTTTTTCTGAAATGAAAATATGGCATATACATGTACGTTACTCTGGCAAATACACACAATTTTAAACACAGTTTCAACCTCACTATTTGTTATTTAATGGAAGTTAATTGCTGACCGTGCTGTATCTTGTTTATATTGTTATTATGTATCACGATCCTGCAAATAAAAAAAAATAACAATTTATAAAATGAAGCTCAAAATCCTGTTTGGTAAATCTGGGAACACAAATTTCATTGCCTCAGATATTTCCAACTGTAATGAAACCTTCTAAAAGTTGTTCATAGTAAAAGCAAAGCATAGTGAAAGCTTGGCAATTATAGGTAAGCATTGTAAGGAATAGCGAAGTACGGTACAGCATATTAATAAACATGGCAAGCCAGGGTAAACTATGCTAAATATAAAGTATAACCAAAGGGAAAGCATGGGAAAACAACAAGAATGCTGAGCAAAAATACTGTGGCAAACTTTTATAATGATGATACCAATCATACCAAGCATAGAATAAACTTAAGACAAATGTTAATAGATATGTCCTTCAATTCAGCATAATATCTGTAATATGATTTCATATGAATTCATAAAAATATCTCTGGTAAAACTTTCTGAATTTCAAACAGTTTCAAATACAGTAATTAACTCTAATATGCACTGAGTTTTGGAGACAGCAGTATCAGTACTTTTACTAGTGTGTGAGCGATTAAGTTAATTTAGATAAATCTTCAGTCTTATTTCCTGTTACTTTTGCCAATGTTACAATATATGCGAGCGGGAGGGACAACCCACACAAATATGAGCATTGTTACGCTGCATCACGCCAGTAGACTGTAACGTTAGTTTTCAATTCATAATTTACTAATTAAAACATGCTAAATAAACATTGGCACATATTTGTCCTTGCTGGCGACAATAACATGTTGTACGTTGGAGTCACTCCTCTGTGATGTCACAGGGTGTGTTTGATCGTACGTGCTTGCTCTGCCTTTATTTGAGGAGAGGAGTGGGACTGTTCAAACTTCAGGGTGAATGTACTTTGAAACTATCTGAAAATCTCACAGTGCTGTAAAGACAAGCAAGTGTGTGTTTCATTACTTTTTGATGAAGACATAAGATTCTGAATATTTAAAGAGTAAATAAATAATATATTATTATTATTATTATTATTATTATTATTATTATTATTATTATTATTATTATTATTATTTGTCAGGTTGCAACTGCGTGGCTGTTTTGTTTTGCGTGGGAGCTCTGCATCTGAAATTAACATGCCCACTGAACTTTCTCGCGGTGTAAAAATGGAAGACATCAGCTCTACCTTGCCTACGAGGCTCTTGAATAAGGGTCCAGATTACCTACGAAAACAGATGGAACTGGAAGGGGAGACCAGAGGAAAGCTAAGTGCAGTGGAAAGGTTAGCCGCCGACAAAGCTAAGTATGTAAAAAGTCAGCAAGCGATCAATTCTAAGCAGGAGCGAACGATAACGTCGAGTTCGGCTTCGGAAAGCGGCAGCAATGGATCCTGTTCGATACAAAATGTGAGACGCTACATTAATAACAATAATGCTGAAAACGTTGACCTTCGTAGCGCTCACAATGTATCCGTGACACCACCTGGAAGTGCACCTATTGTCAGGCGCAGTAGTAGCTCGAAAAAGCAAAGACCAGACTCACTTGTGATGTACCGACAGAAATGTGACAAATATGTAAAGGAGTCCAGTAATTACAATTCAAAAGGGAGTCTAGTGCGGAGACTGTTTCAAATGTCACTCAAAGACAAATATGTGAATTCACCTCAGCTACAGTCTGTGCAGAAACACACTGAAAATAAATTCACTGGAACAGAGGATAAGTCACAGCTGGAAAGTGAATCAAATACACAAGTCAACACTACCTGTGTCGACACTCATAAACCACTGTTAGCTATTGCCAGGGTGAAGGACACAAGCAGAAAGGGACTTGTTCGCTCACATTCTGATATAAGCTCTCGATATTCAAAATCTTTTGCCGACTTTGAATTTTTCTTTAAGTACTGCGGGCTGGACACTGATGTGATTGAAACCTTAGGAAAAGAAAACTTTTCAGCTGTTTCAGACAGCGTTTCTTTTAAAACCCGCAGCGTGAGTGTGGCAACATCAGAAGACGGGTTTTCAAGACACAGTGGAGACAGTGATGGGCTTTTAGAAGAAGAGCTTAATGAGAAAAGGAACCCAGCAACTGGGTCGTCGGTGATAGAGCGCAATGCCAGAATCATTAAATGGCTGTACAGTTGTAAGAACGCCAAAGAATCTGGCAAAGTATTACGAGAACTTGAATAAAATGTTACACTGTTATTACATTGTTCATACTTAATAATTTGTACTTTTAGATTTGTATGTTGCGCATATTTATTTATACTTTTCTGCGATTGTAATTATATAGATATGCGGCTTAACGTAAGGAGCTGTGCGTCATTGAACATGTTTTGAAGAAGTGGAATTTGTACAAGGTTAGTCGGTGACAGATTTATCGATCATACATACCGGCATACCAACTATGTGAAAACAAGTGATTGTGGAATTTGTTTTACCCTAAATTAAGAATAGTCCGCAGCGTCTGTTTTTAGAGAATAAATCCACTGTATTATTATTTGCAGTTTTAAACATACCGTATGCAATGTACAGATACATTTGTTGTTGTTTTTCTGTCCATGTTCCAGCAATGTAGTGTGCCATATGATTGATATATCATATAGGCTATACGTTTATATAATTTAAAGAGGCAGCATCCCTTTTGCAAAGGTCGTGCATTTTTTATATTAATATAAATAAATGGTTGTATTCTATGTAAAACTGATCCTTTGCCTTTTTATATACAGTGCATGAACGTTTGGTGACATTTTAACGGTTAAGCCATTTTTACCTAGTTTGATAGACAAAAAATTTGTTCAAAAAGAACAAGGGACACAATCCCATTAAGGTTATCACTATGATTACATAATTGTCCTCAACTGACATTGGATATATAATAAACTAATCCTGAGTGACAGTTTCTCAGAATACATTTGCGTTATGGGAGATTACTATATAAGTTACTATGGGAGATCTATAAGTGATACACATGTGGCTGAATCTATGCTTGACTTGTAAAATATGAAGGAAATCTGATATAGGTTATACATACATGAGGGCACGTCTATCTTTTTCAGTGCAAAATCCTGTAATTTGCACTGGTTTTACCTTAGAAAATGTGAATAGGTATGAACAAAATATGTGAACATTTTCAGAAGTTTTATACTACAGTTTTTAACATATTTAAAAAAACGTTTTGACAATTTTCATATATAGTAAATAGATTAACATATGCTCCAGCATCAAGGTAAATTGGATCATTTTAATAAAACTATAAAAACATGGGGAACCCATGTTTTAAAAAAATATATGTTGTAACATAGATGCCTTGAAAACATAATGCATATTTGTTTTAAAATACACACACACACACACACGCGCACACACACACACATATATATATATATACAGTGGCTTGCAAAAGTATTCAGACCCCTGACCAATTCTCTCATATTACTAAATTACAAATGGTACATTGAAATTTCGTTCTGTTCGATATTTTATTTTAAAACACTTAAACTCAAAATCAATTATTGTAAGGTGACATTGGTTTTATGTTGGGAAATGTTTTTAAGAAAAATAAAAAACTGAAATATCTTGCTTGCATAAGTATTCAACCCCCACACATTAATATTTGGTAGAGCCACCTTTCGCTGCAATAACAGCTTTAAGTCTTTTGGGGTAAGTATGTACCAGCTTTGCACACAGTGTCAGAGTGATTTTGGCCCATTCTTCTTTGCAGATTTGCTCCAGGTTGTTCGGGTTGGTTGGACGATGCTTGTGGACCGCAATTTTCAGATAGTGCCAGAGATTCTCAATGGGATTGAGATCAGGACTTTGACTGGGCCACTGTAGGACATTCACCTTTTTGCTCTTGAGCCATTCCAGTGTTGCTTTGGCCTTGTGCTTGGGATCATTGTCCTGCTGAAAGGTAAATTTCCTCCCAAGCTTCAGTTTTTTAGCGGACTGAAACAGATTCTCTTGCAGTATTTTCCTGTATTTTGCTCCATCCATTTTTCCTTCAATTGTAACAAGATGCCCGGTCCCTGCTGATGAGAAGCATCCCCACAGCATGATGCTGCCACCACCATACTTCACTGTAAGGATGGTGTGTCTTGAGGCATGGGCAGTGTTAGGTTTGCGCCACACACAGCACTTTGAGTTTTGGCCAAAAAGCTCTTTCTTGGTCTCATCTGACCACAAAACCTTTTCCCACATCGCAGCTGGGTCACTCTCATGCTTTCTGGCAAACTCCAGACGTGCTTTCAGATGGTACTTTTTGAGTAACAGCTTCTTTCTTGCCACCCTCCCATACAGGCCAGTGTTATGCAGAGCTCTTGATATGGTTGACTGGTGCACCATTACTCCACTCCCAGCCACTGAACTCTGTAGTTCCTTCAAAGTGATTGTTGGCCTCTCTGTGGCTTCTCTCACAAGTCTCCTTCTTGTATGAGCGTTGAGTTTTGAGGGACAGCCTTTCTTGGCAGTGCCTGGGTGGTGTGATGCAGCTTCCATTTCTTGATTATTGATCCAACTGTGCTCACTGGGATATCCAAACACTTGGATATTATTTTGTACCCTTTCCCTAATCTATGCATTTGTATTACTTTATCTCTAACTTCTGTAGAATGCTCTTTGGTCTTCATTTTCCTTCAGATTCACAGCCTTACCAATGATCCTTCAACAGTGGGGTTTTTATCCAGAAAATGTGACAGCAACTTTAATGGTTCACAGGTGGAGGCCAATGGTAAGGTAACTGTGTCCTCGTTTGGGCAATTTATTTCATTGGTGCAAACTGGGAGCTTCCACAGCACAGGGGTTGAATACTTATGCAAGCAAAATATTTCAGTTTTTTATTTTTCTTAAAAATGTTTCCCAACATAAAACCAATGTCACCTTATATATATATATATATATATATATATATATATATATATATATATATATATATATATATATATATATATACAGTGCCTATAGAAAGTCTACATCCCCTTGAACATTTTTCATATTTTGTTGTGTCAGTGCCTCAGAGTTTCTCATGCATTTAAATGAGGTTTTTTCATTTATCTACACACCATACTCCACACAGTTAAAGAGAAAAAAGTTTGCATTGAGAAAAAAAAAATATGTTAAAAATGCAAAACTGAAAGATCATAACTGGATAAGTCTACACCCCCTGAGTTAATACTTGGTGGAAGCACCTTTGGCAGCAGTTACAGCTGTGAGTCTGCTGGGATAGGTCTCTACCAACTTTATACACCTACTTTTGGCAATATTTGACCATTCTTCTTTACAAAACTGTTCAAACTCTGTCAAGTTCCTTGGGGAGAGTTGATGGACAGTAATCTTCAAATCATGCCACAAATTGTCAATTGGATTTAGGTCGGGGCTCTGACTGGGCCACTCAAGGACATTTACCTTTTTGTTCCTTAGCCACTCCAGTGTAGCTTTGGCTGTGTGCTTTGGGTCGTTGTTATGCTGAAAGGTGAATTTCCATTCCAGTTTCAGCTTTCTTGCAGAGACCAAAAAATTCCATTTTAGTTTCGTCAGGCCAGAAAACTTTTTGCCACATGGCTACAGAAAATATTGTTGTCACATGCACACTTTGACCAGTCTTGGCCATAAAATCCTGTAGCTCTTGCAAAGTTGCCATTGGCCTCTTGGTAGAGGCACACACACACACACACACACACACACACACACACACACACACACACACACACACACACACACACACACTCACTCATATTAATGGGGTATGTTTTCTGAAATGTAGACTTTTACCCATTGTAAAAGTCTTGCTATTTGTGAGAATTGTGTAGTATATGTTTTGTTTCTAGTACATGCTTGAGAGACAAAGTAAGGTATTATATATTTTTGTCGGGACAAGTTTATAAGCAATATCAATATGTCTGTATACTGCAGAAAAGTAGCACTCCTCAACTGGATCCTGTTTACCCTGTTTGTACAAGTTCATGACACTTACCTTTAAATTATATATGATTCATTATATGACATGTGGAATATCTCTTTACGTTCTGTGATTCCAAATCCTGTTTTTGTACAATAACAACAAAAAAAAAAACATTGTTCCAATCAGCAGACTTCACTAAAGGTCCCAGTCCACTTACCAAGCTTTGAAAATAACCCCCTTGGAGCGGAAGCAGCACATAGCCTACTTTTTTAAATTTTAATCCAGAACAAACTAGTTTCACAGACCCCCAATTAGCACTAGTTTTGGACTCCCTTACCTAAAGTAAAGTTAGGTAGTCCAAAATTAGGGTTAATGAGGGTCTGTGAATCCAGCCAATCAAGAGTACTGTATAGGAGAATTGCAAGTTCACAGTAACCTGGTGACCTTATTAGTTTTGACATTGGATTTTTGGGTTAATAAAGGGTACTGCATTTAACTTGGTAACCAATTGCCTGAATTTAATGAAACTTAAAAAAAAAAAAAAAAAAAAAAAAAAAACTTGAGTTACAACTTATGGAACCAAAGTCATTTCCCATGCTTGAATGTAGTAAACATTTTTAGTTAGTCAACCAGCCTATCAGTGATTTTCCAAACTACTTTTGGTAAGATGGCAATTGTCACCACAATTGAATGATGAGTATTATAATAAAGTAAATCACATCTAAGTAACAAAGTCCAACGGAAAATATGAGAAAAGTAAGTTTAACCTTTGTGTTTGAAGGCTGTTCAAGTTTCTAATGTGCTTATTTCCCTATAAGAACTTGGAGCAGCTTTCTACTGTCCCTAATAGCTAATATATAAAAAATAGTGTATATTATTATAATAATAATAATAATAATAATAATAATAATAATAATAATAATAACAACTCCTGGTCCAAGCTCTCTAGATTGGACTACTGTAACTCGCTCCTTGCTGGTCTCCCTGCTTTGGCTATAATGTGTAATCAATAATGTGTAGATTGCAAATGATGGCAAAAGCATACTTTCACAGTTAACCTGTTTATTACTTTTTTATTAATGATTTAAAACATATCTGCACACTTCCTAGTCAATACGCATCTTAATGTACATAGAAAGCAACGGTTTTGATTTCAGGGAGTGGAAATGCATTATTGGCAACAATAGATTTAGAATGTAAGACATTGAAATAAATTGAGTTTATGAATAGTAATGTGTTTGCTATGCTTTTGTTGTCATAAACAGAAGTATATTGGTAAAAACTAAATCAATGAGAAAACCAAGGATAATTTATTGTTGGCTGAAGTTTTTAAACATAAGTATAAATTAATTATAAAAACAGAAACATGTAATACTATCTGCAGTTACAAAAAGTACCTGTAAAATTATATGATGACACTGTTGAGCTCAGCACTGTAGTTATACAAATACTCACGCATCTGCTCGGCTCTGCCATTTTGAAAAACCTGTTATTCAAATGAAGTGGCAACTCCGGAAAGAAATAAACCTCAAGAGGCCCCCTAACACACCATGCAAGCAGAAGTTTTCTGCATGTGGTCGGTCACTGAATCACCTTTTACCTGATTTCACACTTAGATGAACCTTTCGTTCTCATCTGTAACTGTTTTATGGGGGACCACTAGTTCCACCATGAAAGGTTCCTAACAAATGCATCACATGGCAGTAATTTTTTCTTTTTTTATGGTTTTTAACACAACAGAAACCAACAACAGCCTCTGTTCCTGAGGAATTATTTACTACAGTTAATTAGTTTCTTTCTGAAAGGAATATTAGATCTAATTTCAAATCAACATTAGATTTTTTCATTAATTGTATTCCCATTGTTTACTTTTACTTCCTGGAAAATATCCGACAGTCTGACTCACAGTTTGGGTATATGACCGACGGCAGCATGACTCCTTTAATGTTGACTTTGTGTTTTGTGCAACTTTGGGTGTGATTGCACTCCTGCAGTGACGGTTCTGTTGGAAATGACAATCCTGCAGTGTCCCACAGTGTTTTTATTATTATGATAACATTTACGGTGAAGACTTGATATTTTCAACAGCCGTCTTTAATCTGAAAATAAATAAATAAATAAATAAAGATTTATATTAAAACTATGTTGTAAATGATTCAGCTTACTTAGGTTAGAGAACTTTGCTGAAAAATTCACAAAAGATTTATAAGAATTGTTTTTTTAACAGGCGTAAACAGAACATACATTTGAAAGAATCGCTATTAAGTGGAAGTGTTGATTTTCATTTAAAGTCTCAATTCTGGAAGAACAGCCTGTTGCAGTTTTTCAAAACTCCATCACACTCAGTATAAACACAAACTAAGACTTTTCAAAGTGACACAGATATATATATATATATATATATATATATATATATATATATATATATATATATATATATTTTTAATATAAAATTTATTTAAAGTAGGTTCCAATTTTATCATCTTAGATTTCTGTTTTACATAGGATTAATCAGAGATATTTTAAGTATATGTCTCAATACCTGCATCAATACCTGTTTGCACTTAATCTAACGGCAAGGGGTACACCCAAAGGTGGGCAAGAATGAGCATTAATAGGACCTCTTGGTTGAATTAGAAGTGCAGGAGTTTTTAACAGCTGCATCCCACACCTGGTACATTCAATAGAGTTTGACTGTACGATCAGCTGTTCAATCTATTTGTGAAGATTTTTTTTAATCTACGGTACTTGTAGGTTTTACAGAAACTGGGGGCTTATATGATCAATATTATTATATACAATTTTATGTATTGTAATTTTAATATACAATGCATTGTGTGATTAAAAAAAAAAGTAGGTGGAGCATTCTTTTTTTTTTTTTTTTTTTTTTTAATTTAGCCATCTCCAATTTTTTTACCCTGGTTTTCTCCCCTGTTTAGTGTGCCCAATTGTTATCAGTATCCTCGGCTCACTGCTCGCAACCCACCCCCCCCCCCCCCCCCCACTCGGGGAACGGAGGCTCCGAAATGAGCTCCTGCCAATCCGTCAATTTTTGCACTGCGGATCCACAGTGAGGCCACTAGACCTATAGCCTCACAGGACAACACAGATCTGGTGGCTCCACTGCAGAACCACAGACGCACTATCGGCCACAGGGGTCGCTGATGGGTGGTGAGCCGTAGATTCCCCTGTCGACCTAAGCTCTCCCTACCCGGGCAGTGCTCGACCAATTGTGCGACACCCCCTAGGACGGTGGATCATTCTTAACACTTTTCTATCGATTAGAAATAAAGTTAAGCTACTGTACTGTACAATTATTTAAAAGAAATACAAAATAAAGCCCACTATAATAAATATTCTCCATATTCAATAAAAAAAAAAAAGTTTTTAAGGTTCCCTTGTGCCCAGGGTATAAGCCCAGGCTAATATGAGAGTTGGATCATATGGACTTACTTCTTCTGTCGATCCCTCAACCCTAGCTTATTAAAACCTCAATGAAACTAACCTAAAATTGCTAATGCAATCTAAGTTACACCTTCACCCTCCACTTTCCCAAGAACAATTGTTTACACGCAGTCCCCTTGATGGGGGTGGCTTTGTCACGGTCTATCCTGCTGACCTGGCCTCGTCAGACAAGTTCCTTTTTTACAGGGCGATAGCTTTCTTCTCCCCTTGAGATGCAGGACCAGGGACTAAAGCTATAAGCACTACCATTACCCAAATAAGTAACCATAATCCGGAAATCAAATATTTGAGGGGACTGAGGGAGAAGCTCAGACAGATTCTGGAATGAACAGCCCTCTCTCCCACACTTGACAAGTTCGCTCTGAAACTCCGTTCTTACAATTATAAGCTACCAACCTCCTACGTGACAAGACTGGAATAGTTCAAAGCCATTTATACAAAACAAAACACTGGTGTAGCCAGCCAACCAAAAATACACATAGGTTTAAAGAAGTCTTTCCGTGGAATTACTCACTAACAAAGGGTAGTGTAGATATAAATATGTGATTCATCACATCCCACAAGTAAATAAAGTTCTTCACTTGAAAAAGAATTCCAGTAATTTCATCTAATTTATCATTGGCCAATAATAAGTGTTGCAAACATGCAAAAAGAAAATAATGAATAAATAAAACATTATCACAGCACCTTTGACTTCAGCAGTATCCTTCTTAAAAGCTGAAGTTACTGACAACAATGTAAAATGATGAGAAGGATTACATTATACAAAAAGGTGTATTTTAATGTTTTATTAATGCTACAAATAATCTTTTCATTTATACATACTATAATAGCCACTCCAAGCACCTCATCTTTGGAATACATTAACCAGGAGCAGAGCACCCAGTTAGAAATTAGGTGGCGATAGATTTAAGACACAGAGTGATGAGGGTATGGATTGAGCTACCTGGCCATGTTCTTCAGGGAGAATCACTTGGATTCTGTAAGACCCAAACTGACAAAGTTTTGAGAACAATCAAGTACTAGGAACCACATGTGTTTAGATGGGACCAATGGCCTCCTCCCATTTACAGCATTTCTTATGTTCTTATTACTGTACTTATCTGGAATCAAACAAAATGCAGTGACTAAAGATTAGTGGTTCACAAGTTATATGACCTATTTAGAGTGTGAACAGTCCCTTTGTTTCCTAACAAAGAAACAATCATTTTTGTCTTTCATTGTACTGTATAATCTGCAGTAAATATGACTTATTAAAACTTAGGGAAATTACCAGCAGAAAGATACATATGTAATTAGTTATATTTCTGTGTGAATCATAATCAGTTAAAAACAATAGTTCTTTATTTAAAAACTTTAACAGCTAAATTTTTCTTTGAAGGTGGCAGTTTTATGTATAAATATTGCCAGTGTATGCCAAAAATGTTAAATATTATATAATATTATAAAATAATCTTTATATATCAATACGGTTTACCCTATATATCAATATATATAATATATATATATATATATATAATATAATTTGATATATAGCCGACGTTAAAAGATAACTGGAAACAAAGTGAGACAGGTGTGAACAGGTCTTGGCTAGTTCAATGTTGAGAAATGCATGACTGCTGATATATCAGGTAACTCCATCTACAGCTTGCAAAGCTTTTCGTGTGCTGTGAACATAAGAGATCTCTGAGGCTTTTGCTAATTGACCGGTGAGGAACTGTACCAGAAGAAAACAAAGAAAGAGCAGGAGATAAAGAGCAGGAATGTATGATTTTTATCACTCTCAGACAAATGTAGCTTGCCATCCTCAATGATGCTGCACACGTGTGCAACTATCCTTATCACCTTTTTCCTTCTGGACACCAAAATGTCTTCAATCCCCATCAGAGATGTTCACCTGTAGCTGGGCACTATACAATCTGAACTGTGTAATGTAATAACCACAAGTATTGTGCACAGGCAGGTAGGAAGATATGGTATACAGTGTACCTATACAGTGCTGCCTGTTTGTGTGGCTACATGTATTATTAAACCTACCACTGTGGATGAAAATGGAGGCAGAGTTAAGTATGTAGAAACGTTTATCCAACTATTGTGAAAATTGGTATTATTGCTCCTGCTCCCACTCCTCCACCAGTTAATCAAATTGTATGTATTATATACTGAACAAAAATATAAACGCAACATGTCACAATTTCTCAGATTTTACTGAATTACTGTTCATATAAGGAAATCAGTCAACTGAAATAAATTCATTAGGCCCTAATCTATGGATTTCACATGACTGGGAATACAGATATGCATCTGTTGGTCACAGAAAAAAAAAAAAAAAAAAAGGTAGGGGCGTGGATCAGAAAACCAGTCAGTATCTGGTGTGACCACCATTTGCCTCATGCAGCACAACACATCTCCTTCGCATAGAGTTGATCAGGCTGTTGATTGTGGCCTGTGGAATGTTGTCCCACTCCTCTTCAATGGCTGTGTGAAGTTGCTGGATATTGGAGGGAACTGGAACACGCTGTTGTACACGTCGATCCAGAGCATCCCAAACATGCTCAATGGGTGATATGTCTGGTGAGTATGCAGGCCATGGAAGAACTGGGACATTTTCAGCTTCCAGGAATTGTTTACAGATCCTTGCTACATGGGGCCATGCATTAATGGCACAACAATGGACCTCAGGATCTCATCACGGTATCTCTTGCATTCAAATTGCCATCGTTAATGTGGCTGTTCTCAGACGATCCCGCAGGTGAAGAAGCCGGATGTGGAGGTCCTGGGTTGGCGTGGTTACACGTGGTCTGCGGTTGTGAGGCCGGTTGGACATACTGCCAAATTTTCTAAAAGGACTAAGGAGGCTGCTTATGGTAGAGAAATGAACATTCAGTTCTCTGGCAACAGATCTGGTGGACATTGCTGCAGTCAGCATGCCAAATACACGCTCCCTCAAAACTTGAGACATCTGTGACAGTGTGTTGTATGACAAAACTGCACATTTTAGAGTGCACCTGTGTAATGATCATGCTGTTTAATCAGCTTCTTGATATGCCACACCTGTCAGGTGGATGGATTATCTTGGCAAAGGAGAAATGCTCACTAACAGGGATGTAAACAAATTTGTGCACAAAATTTGAGAGAAATAAGCTTTTTGTGCATATGGAAAATTTCTGGGATCTTTTATTTCAGCTCATGAAACATGGGACCAACACTTTACATGTTGCATTTATATTTTTGTTCAATATATATATATATATATATATATATATATATATATATATATATATATATATTATATATATATATATTTACTGCAGTGCTGCTCTGGGTCACAAGTGGTACATCTCACTTCTGACTCCACGTGTGACAGGGTCACATCACGACCCAAGTTGTTACCAGCAGGAAAGAGACCCAGAGACAGAAATCTGCAGTTTAAGAGTGTCTGCTCACGTTTATTTAACAAAACAAACACAAAAAACAGGAACAAAATAAACATGGCACAAGGGCCAAAATAAAAGGTTTAAACAAAAGAAAAACATACTTGTAGGCGCTGGGCATTAGCCTTTACTACCAAGTTGAAAAACAATACAAAAATCACAGCTCACTCACTCACTCACAAAACTACAACAAACAAAGGATTTTGGTTACTTTTTATACATGTGGCCACTCCCCAATAAGCATCAATTTGACCCGCCTGCAGCCCGGGGGGTGGTCATTAGATTAGCCCAGGGGAATCTGGGCAACCCCATAACAGTGAGTAATAAGGAATAGGGAAGCGTCATTTAAACTCGCATCTCGTAGACTAGCAAAGGTAGTGAGACCCTTCGTATAGCAACACTTGTTTTACAGTGTTTTTGTTTTCCTTTTTCCTTTCGTTGTTTGGTTTTGACTATTATACTAATTATTCTGGCACTTGCACATGCTTAAAGAACTGTGGCAAAAAGAACTAAGAAAAACTACCATTGTTGGTAACTAAATAAAACAGTGCGCCTGTGGGGCATCTCAAAGAACATCTCCGGCTCCGTGTGTATCAGTGACTCATCCACCCCAACCCCCCCCACCCCTCAACACACACACACACACACACACACTTGCTAGCAGTGATTTTGTTTAGAGATTTCACATTAACCAACACACAGTTACAAAGGGGGGGCGAAATGGGACGTGCATACCCATAGTGATCATACCCCCTCTATTTAGAATTTGGAACATTTTTTAAAAATAAGTGTTTTCCATTGTTTTTTCTCTAGCCATCTTTTGGGTAGAGCATCATTTACACACGATCGAGGATATTAACCCTTTCAGGCCCAAACGTTTTTCAGTGGGATGCTCCCCCAGGACCAAGCGTTTTTTTTTTTTTTTTTTTATTGTATTGGACTCTTCCTAAAAAAATTCACTACAAATCAATTTTCTTACAGTAGCATCTTGGAAATGGTGTCAGTTTTTTCAGAAGACTCTGGGGAACAAAATAAAGTCCTTTAAAGTGAGTAAAGTATTCATGAAAACACTATGTTTACAAGTAATCATTTTAAAAACATTTTAAAATATATATATATATATTATATATATATTATATATAATTATTGCATTCTGCTTAGTGTTTTCAAAGAGATAAATGTATAAAAAATTATATTCTGTGATCTGAGGGACCTTACAATAAAATATTTTGATAAATAAATATTGATGTTTGTGCAAATTACAAGACTGTTTCACCTGAAAGATTTTGTGATTTTTTTTACACATTTTTAGCTGATATTTATATATGTTGTAAAAACATATATTATAAAACAAACAAGACAAAATAAATGTTCTAATATCATTGTATGTCAAATACATTGGATTTACTGTGTCTTTCTTACTTCTAAACAAGTTTCTCTGAAGCTTGAATGTGAAGCTCTGAATGTCTTCTCTCTCTGCACTGTCAAAACTTTCTCCACCCTTTAGACATTAAATGCCCCTCAGTGACATCAAATGAAAAAAAACATATATGTGTTTCAAGTCTGTATTGCAAAGTATGTTGGCCTGGTAAGTCATCAGAATGAAGTATGTTTTTTTATTGTGTTTACATGATCGCAGTCCTAGAGCCCACTCCAGTATGATCGTGTTAACACAATCATGTTCCTTAAAGGGTTAAAGTATAATTTCACACTCATGGAAATGGGCTGTAAATGTTCTTGTAAATGTTAATTTAGACGAACACACGCTGTCCTCTGAAGCATGTGCAATCAGCTGACTGCTTCTTTACACACTGCAGACTAACCATGCAGCCACCTCAGAGGTGCAGTGTGGGAGGACAATGCAGCCCTGGTCAGACCACAGGGGTTGCTGGAGTGTGGTAAGCTGAGGACACCCTGGCTGACCTAGCCCTCCCTCCCCCAAGCGGTGCTTGGCCAACTGATTGCCACCCCCTAGGAACTCCCAGTCAAGGTCGGCAGTGACATAGCCTGGTTTTGAACTTTGATCTCCAGGCTATAGGGCACATCCGCGCGGAGCACTTTTACTGGATGCGCCACTTGGGAGCCCTTGTAAACTTTAATTAAATTTTTCACCAATGATTGTTTTTTTCCAGGGTATTAAAAAAAAGAAAAAGGTTTGATGATTTACAGATACTGTACAGTTGAGCATCATGATTCTTTAGTTAATCTTAATCCACTACAAATACTTTATGAGCAATCCTACTTTGTTTTATGGAGGTCATGTAAGGTTCACGTTTAGCCGTGTTTATAACTCTTACTAATGAAAAGAGCACTACTTTTAAGTCTCTGCATGGGTTAGCACCAAACTACATCTGTGACTTTCTTCTGCCATATACTCCTATGCATAGCCATTGATCTTTGGAATCTGGCCTACTATCACTACCTGGAACTAAGCAGCGTTCTTCTGGTGAACGAGTGTTTTCCTGTATAGCACCTACGCTGTGGAATGACCTTCTGAAGGTCATAAGGGACAGTGATACTGTTAGTACTTTTAAATCTAAACTGAAAACCCACTTTTATACTTTGGCTTTTACTGTCTGACCATTTATGTGCTGTTGTACTGTGTGTATTTATTGTTTTTCTTGTTTTATTGCTTTTTTATTTCAGTGAAGCACCTTGAGATGTGCACATGAAAGGCGCTATATAAAATAATATTATTACTGTTGTTGTAACTGCTAGTCAGTATACAACAGTGGTGCTGGACTCTTTCTCTCTTTCACCTTATCAATTGCTTTCATGTTTCCATTTGGAAGGGCATTTTCTGTTGATCCTCGGTCAATATCAACGATGTGGAAAGAAACAGGTAGGAAATTCCCTCCAGCACCTTATTTAGATAGACTTACCTGAACATACCTGAAACCTAATATGTGTTTAACATTAATGCCTATACCTACAACAACTTGGGATCCAGAATGGAAAGTTTTTTCAAGACTTGTGATGACATCATACCATCATTGTTCTATATTTCTATTTATTTTGGAAGTGCACATTTAAAGAATGTCTGGCTTGATATAATTGTAAATTTCAAGGGACAGACCAAAGAGTCGTTATCATCACCTCATTGCAAACACAGTGTTAAGAAATTAAAATGTTTAATGTTAAAAACTAAAAGTTAATATCCCTAAAATAGCTCAGGCATTCTTTATTATTATGCTACTTTGGTTGTAATATATGTGAAGACAGTGAGAATGAAGACATCAGCCCTTCCTCACATGACCCAGCAGACACAGTATGTACTCAGCCTCCTCGAAATGACAATGAATAACCTTTCACATCCACAGGTCTTACAGCAAGACAAAAAAAAATCAGCTGTAGATGATGTTGATTTGAAACGTGTGAAATGGCAAGTTAACAGATCACAAGCTGAGCAGTTTGTGGAAGCATATCCAGAAACACATGTTGTAAACGTACAGTGCATGTTTAAAAAATACATGTTCATATTTTGATAATAAAAAAAAAAACATATAAAAAATATATGGCCAGATTCATGTTTCTGAGACCTAAATCAATAAACATGTTGTTAAAAAAATGTTCTGTTGTACTTTTGTATGTGTACCACAGAGGGTTAATTAAAAAAACTTGTGAGGTTTTTTCTTTTTTTTTTTTTAAGAATAATAACTATACTAGCTCTGTCCCTCTATTTTCATTGTAAATATAGCCTCACTACCCTATTTATATATAAACCCTGCTGGTGATTACTGACTCCATTACTAACTTCACTTAATTTAATAAAAAGGTCGTAAAATAGATTTACACACTTTAGAGCAATGCTAAAAGATTGACTGATTTTGGTAATCACAATATATACTGTGTACTATAATATCTAGTGATCACAATATTACTCAGAACCAATTTACATTTTTTGGACACGGAAATACTTTGTATATTTTGTACAGATTGTATATGCGGCTATTTTATGTTTGTATCCTTGCTCTTAATTACCAGCAACTTTTTTTTGTTTGCCTCTCTAGCTTTTTTTGGTTAAAGGCTATCTGTAAGTACAGTACATAGGTTGCAAAACAGGAAAGCTTTTTATTAACATTTAATTCATACATTATTCCTAAAGATAGAGCTTTGTTTTGGTTTTAACATTTGCTTTAAACCACCACAAAATACTCCAAGGTCTAACAAATAAGATTCATCACGTTGCTTTACTCATACATGCTGGCTGAACTAAAGCTTAGCTGTTATCTCACATGATTCTGTTCTTCTCATTATTGGGAAAGCTCAACATGTTTTTACTTTTCTCCCCCGCCCTGCTATGCTTGATAGCCCCACGCATGTTGAAACATTATCCTGTCCTGGTTGTCATCAACTCAAAAATCTCTTTATTCAGTCCAACTGCAGGAGAGATAGATAACCAGGTATTTTATTAAAAAAAATTAAAAAAATAAAATATCTAATCAGTCTCGTGTAACCATTAATTGTATATAGTCCAGGTTATAGGTTGCTAATTATGTCCGTTCTTGGATAAAAATGTAATTATTTAGGCTGATTTACAATATGCTGCATTGGGCAGGATTTTGAAAAGCCAGTGTTATTGTATCAAACTCGTGGTATAGTAACTTTAGTAGCAAGTGATTTTCAAACGAAATGTTTTAAGTAAATTAATCCATTAATGCTTTGAAATTGAGTTGTTTGAAGATGAGTTTGTTAATGAACGTATTTCTCATTAAAAAGCTTAATTGTCGCAGGTCATGTACACCACTTCCTGTTTCAACGACTAAATAAGGGGAACTTGTTAATCAAAATGCATGTGTGTCAGAGAACAAATAAATCTTGGTTATAAATCTCCCTTCCGACCTGTGAGGGCGCTGTGAGGTTTGACAGTTCCAAAAAAAAATGTATTTAGATAACTTCACATATACAATGCTGATTTATGATTATCTGGTGTGTGGGTAAAAATCGAACGACACACACACACACACACACATATATATATATATAGAGAGAGAGAGAGAGAGAGAGAGAGAGAGAGAGAGAGAGATTGGATGGAGCGGTGGGGGTAAGCCATCTATCTATATTGGTTGAATTTATTTTCTTATGTTGAAATCTATTGTACAATTGTAGGCTATAAATAAATAAGTTTGAAGTGTCATTTGTGTTTGTACTTGTTAGTTATTATACATGTATACCATATGTGTAACACGGCATTATACATATATTAAGCTTTAAATTATGATAGAACTCCCAAACCAAATACACAATTTGTTTACAGTTAATTGTTCAGTGAATTCCTCTAATCGTGCATTTTCTCTGGTACTGTTTGCTCGCCTCCGTGATCAATAAAGTCAACATGAATAGCAGTAGCCACCGAACACTTACACTATTATAAGAAGGTGTTATAATATGTGCATACAGGCGTGTGAAGGTGAGAGTGAACACAGTACATACAGTGTGGGGGAAGTCTTAAAATATTACAAATACGTTTAGGAAAATTCCATGTCAATGATCTTGATCACATTAGGCATTCCATTCATGTCCGTGGCGATATCTTTTGAAAGCAAGTCTCATATTACATTTTTTTTTAACTATTAGACTAAATGTTTACAGAATTAGGGCCATGATGATGATTTGTTTATTACTAATAGAGTTATAATTAAACTATACCAAATCACGTTTTGTATTTACAACGAAGGGAAAATATGTTTTATAAGCATTTGGGCAACACAGTAAAGGTTACCTTCACTGTAAATAAAAACATGTAACTTGGTATAATTTATTGATGACGCTATTAACAGTAAATGAATCATAGCAGCAGTTTTTTAAGTAATCTGTAAATATTTTGTCTAATAGATAAAAAGTACAATGCGGGGCTGTCAGGTCTTTTTTTCAAAAAATCTATAAATATTGAATTATCTAGGTAGTCCCTGTATCGTCGACACCACAGCCACAGTCTTCTAAATTTCTGTTTCAATGCAAACAAAAGAAATTGTCGCAAGAAGCACTGCTCGTTAAGATATTTATTATTTTGGAAATCACGTTAGCATGATTATTTAATAACGAGACAGACATAACCACCTCTTGAAAATGTCAAAATCAAGGCTACATAATGATTTGTTGATTAACACTGAAGTTACCATTAACAAACTTTGTTGTATGCAAGCAACATTTTTATACATGTTTTAGTGAACAAACTGTAGATTGCATTTAAACAGAACAGCATTAATAGGCTTCTTTCGGGCAGAAAATTGTAATTCATAACATTAATCCAAGGTGAAATATGTATAAAAAAACTGTAATAATACAAAACTATTGACAAGAAACACAGAATAATAATTTACTCTGCATAGACAAGCAATATTTTCTATTAAACTTGAAACAACCTTTTAATACTGTACCTTTTACATTTAATGTTGGCTACATTTACAAAATATTCTGCTGCTAAGCTTAGCTAAATCACTTCCATCCCCATTATTAATTTTAGTTACATAAAAAGGAAAAAAAAAAGTATAATAACCACATTTGATCATTGGCTTAATGGCATGTTACCTTCAAAGATAATGAGATCATATGCCCTCTACAACTTTACAATATAGCTTTTGACTTTTTTTAGACATCCATCTGGCCTTTGTCTGCGGTGAAATATATTCCCTTCCACTGACCAAGGTAATCCTGACATAAAAGCATGCTTTGTTTAAACCAGGTGTCGGGTTCGCCAGACATGGGGGGTGTGTTACCGGTGTTTAAGGTTCCTTTTTAACTTCAGTTTGATATTTACAATGAAGGACTATGTAAAAACACCAGATGCAGACTTCAGTTTTTACCGCAATAATCTCAAACATAGAATGTCTATCTTTATTTAGTCTTACCTGACTTCTTCCTTTTTAGACTCTGCTCCTTTTTGTCCTCTTTTGGCATCACTTCACCTTTAAAAAAATAGTAAATGTAAAGGTTTTTAAAAAAAAAAACCCTTTCCCAGAGTCTTACAAAGTATATTTCAGTAGATTTTAGTGATAAGTAAAGAGCTCACTGGGTGTATGAGGAGATAACAGCATTCTAAGTGGATACAATCCAAAGGTGAGGATGTTACACTAGGGTTTAATGTCCCATAAAATGCAATGGAGAACTTTTGGCACTGCAGGCAAAATTATGAAACAGGACATTTATTTGTGTTGTTGTTCATGATCCAGTACCCACAAAAGTTTAAATGACAAAGGAAGATGCTCCACAGTGTCTCACATTAAACAACACAAATTTACAATAAAGTTTTTTTCAGTCAAAGCATACTTTAGAATCTTATGGGTTTTGTTGTGGTTACAAGTGGATATGTTGTACAACTACTGTATAATTACAGTACATATCAAATCAAATGTGACCTTTACTTTAAAATTACAATGCTAAAGTGAATTGTGTCAGAATATAGTACCTCATGCTATTGTCGTGTTATCTGCATGATTAAAATAAATGTTCTATATAAATGCTAATTTAATTAACAATCATTAACATGAAAATAATGTGTTTAATCTGTGGTAAATCTAACCTGGATAGCTACACCATAATTCTGATTCCAAATCTGTTAACATAAATATTTTAGGTTAACATACAAGTTCTTGCCCTATCTGGCCCCCTTTCATATCTCCACAAAAGAAACAACATTGAAGCTTGGGACTAGAGTAAAATAAAAAAAGATCAATGTTGAAAAAAATATGAATGAGAACAATTTTGTACTTGTATAATCTTTTGTAGGTTCTGTCAACAAACAACCCTACAGTACGTCCTGTTTCTGTGTCTGCATGTCAAAACCCTACCTTTCTTTAAAACTGCAGTCCATTTGCTCCAAACACAGGTTAGCACACGAGCAATGTTGAGAGCAAAGTTGTTTTATGATGTTTACTTTAATGTAAATAGAACCCATGATCTCATTCTAATAGCAAGTACAATCTTTAAAGCAAGACTTTGTGCCATGTCTATGAATGCAAGTTCACAATGAAGGTCACAGACAGGTTACAGTAAATACAGTTACAATATGGGGAATGCATTTTGAATGGGGAAGTTTGATTGATAATTTGACAAAACAATGACTGGAAGTAAAACTCCTCGATAGGCATGTTGGTCTGTTGATCCCTTTTGACCAGCTTTGTGCTCCAGTATGATCCAACGGTTTTCATCTGGACTGTCATTTAGCCTCTGGCATTGTCTAAAAACTATTATGGCAAAATATAAGATTGTACACGTGTAGAAAAGTCTAGATGGTTACTTGCGTACTAAAACATTAGAGTTGTCCACTGACAATAAGACATGACTCATGGCAAGCTCTTTAAGTGTGATTTAAGAAGCATTATGACCCTTAATGCCCAAGCATCACATCTAAACCAGCTGTAAGCCTACGTACAAACAAGACAGTGCTAGTATAAAGGTGTGAATCTGGGGTTTGGAATAGTATACATTTCATAAAACCAAAAAGGGACTTAGGGGCAAGACAAACTTGTGAACCAATTAGATAGAATGCCATATGGAAATTAAATGTATTGCAATATACCGTAAAAATATGTTGCGATGAATATGCTTTCTCAACTACATTCAAAATATATTCAACAATATATTTACAGTATTGTGACAGGATGGCTGAGTGGGTGACGTCACAGACCAGGAAGTGGATTCACACAAGTACTGTGGGTGAGTCGCCAATGTGCTCTGTTCTTTATTGTAAATAACATAATACAAAATAAGAAAGTTCATAGTGCAAAATAACAGTTAAAACAAAAACAAAAGAAGTGTCGTTCTGATCTTAACCCAGCACATGTAGCAATTGTTCTCAAGACGAAGTACAGCGGGATCCTCTGACTCTGGCAGGTTCAACCATGTTGTGAAAGCTTGAGTAACGTACTTGGCCAAAGTGTAAGGGGCACTCACCAACCCGCCTGGCCAGCATGGTGCATTATGCCCACCCCCCCATGATGACAGCACAGACAGAAACATGGCCCTCATTCCCCGGAGGCTGGATTGCCACTGACCAGTGCAGCGGCCTGTTAGGCATTATTGCAGAGGGTTATAAAAATGACCGGGTTACGATTTTTGGCTGCCACAGAACACTGACCCTGGCCACATACAACTGCAGATCTCTTTCAGGTGAAGCAATATTTCAACTACTAAGGAAACCACTACTTGGAAGAAGAACTTGGAAGAATCAAGTGGGACATTGTAGGACTAAGCGATGGTGAAACGACGAAGGACTACTAGAACTCAAGAGTGGACATCTTCTCTTCTACCAAGGCACTACAGATGGACAAACAGGGGGGGGTTGAATTCATTATCCACAAGAGAATCAAGAATAACATAGTAGAGATTGACAGCATGTTAGAGAGGGCTGCAAGACTGATAATGAAAGGATAGGGCCAAGGAAGTATGAACTTCAGATCATCCAAGTATATGCACCAACAACAAGCTATTCGGATGAAGAAGTCAAAGATTTTTATGAAGAAGTACAAGACCTACATGAAAATGGAACTATAAGTTTATCATCGGTGGCTTCAACACCAAAATAGGAGCCCAGCAAGAAGACGAGAATTCCATCAGCAAATTTGGACATGACGACAGGAACGGGAGGAACAAGAGCAAAAATGGGCTGGAGTGCCTTTGGAAGATTAAATATGGTTATGAAAGAGAAACTACCCTTATGCCTCAAGAGGAAAGTCATCGACCAATGCGTTCTGCCAGTGCTAACTTACGGCTGCGACACCTTGACCCTCAATGCAAAAATGACTCAAAAATTACAAATGACTCAACAGAGTATGGAAAGATGCATGCTGGGAAAAACAAGAAGAGACATGAAAAGGAAGGAATGGATAAGAGTGCAAACAAAAGCATGCAATGTTTATTGAAATGGCAGTGGGCTGGACATGTAGCAAGAAGAATAGACCATCGCTGGACCAAGGAGATACTAGACTGGATCCCAAGAAATATAAAGCGACCAAGAAGAAGACCTCCAGGAAGATGGCAAGATGAAATTAGGAAACACGCCAGAGCAACGTGGATGCAGGACGCAGCAGACAGGCTTTTGTGGAAGAATCTTGGGGAGGTCTTCATCCAGCAGTGGACTGAAAAAGGCTGAAGATAATGATGATGATATATATATATATATATATATATATATATATATATATATATATATATATATATATATATATATATATATATTTATGCCAAGTAAACGGCTTAGCCATCCTGCAAGCTAGTTCTTAAGGAAAACCTGCTGCCCTCTGCAAGAAAGCTGAAACTGGGACTGAAGTTCACCTTTCAGCATGACAACGACCCAAAGCACACAGCCAAAGCTACACTGGTGTGGCCAAGGAACAAAAAGGTAAATGTCCTTGGGTTGCCCAGTCAGAGCCCCAACCTAAATCCAATAGAAAATTTGTGGCATGACTTGAAGATTGCTGTCCATCAGCACTCCCCAAGGAACTTGACAGAGCTTGAACAGTTTTGTAAAGAAGAATGGTCAAATATTGCCAAATCTAGGAGTACAAAGTTTGTAGAGACCTATCCCAACAGACTCACAGCTGTAATTGCTGCCAAAGGTGCTTCCACCAAGTATTAACTCAGTGGGGTGTAGACTTATCCAATTATGTTCTTTTAGTTTTGTATTTTTAATATATAATTTTTTTCTCAAGAAAAACTTTTTTTCCCTTAACAGTGTGGAGTATGGTGTGTAGATAAGTGAAAAAAAAATCCTCATTTTGTGTGAGGTACTGATACAACAAAATGTGAAAAGAGTTCAAGGGGGTACAAGTCTCCTATGTATTAAAAACCAGAACAAGCTGTAGGGCTACTTTAACAAGAGTCTAATCTAAAATATTTTTTACTACACTTAATAGTTTTGACACAAGCAGCAAAATGATTGTGGAGCATAGAAGATAAACACCCTGGCTGCATAATGCTTTAATAAGAATCTTGGGACAACCTGGCCAAACTCTGCTGATCACAGGAGCATTCAGCTTACTCTTATAAACACAACTAAGGCCATACATAGTTTTTTATTTATTTATTTATTTATTTTTAAGCAAGGAGCATTTTTTCTATAACTGATAACAGATTAAATCCACTGGACATTTTTTTTCAAAGGAAATACATTACTTTACCTTGCTAGTGTTAAATCCTGCACACACAAATTTATTCTGAATGTAAACTATTTATTTTCGGTTCTTGGAGCCCTTATAGGTCCTGTACGTCAAAAGGTATGTCATTAAGTAGAACTGTTTTACTCTAAACTATCTTTTGTGCTTACACAACTCAAGAGTAAATAGGTTGTAGGTCATCACCTCTCAGGGTGATGATAATTACTTTGTAAAATAATATTGTTTTGCATTACTGTTTTGCAGACTTCTACTTTGGTGGTCTCCTAGGCTTATTTTCAAGGATCATGGCACTTTGATAGGTATAAAAGATTAATGTAGTATAGAATGATTAGACAGTTTGGCCAAAAATCATTCCTCCCTGTCCGAGAAGAGGCTCTCTTGAAATGTGACCAACATCAGTCAGAGGTGAACCAAGACAAGGTGATGGAGGAAATTGGCCATCTGGAATGGAGACCAGAGGAAAACATTTTTGAAAATGTGGCTTTCTGTTAGCTAGGAATAATTCAAGTCCTGAAACTCTCCCTTTAAGTCCAACATATAAATGAATCTCTTCAGTCTGTTCAGGTGATGTCTAATCCTTATTCCCAGGATTCAGTATATGCTCATAACAGTAACCTAAGTCAAGCCTGTGCTTTCATGTCATGTCAGAACATTGAACTTTGTCAGCCTATGCAAAATGTGCTACTTCAATTTGTCTTTGGTCAACAACCAAAGTAAATAATTTACAGCAGTACAAAAAAAAAAAAAAAAGGAGAAAAGTCTCCTTTCAAAACAAAGTGATGATGAAATGCTTTTATAAATAGAGGTTATAGCTTGTCACGATAGGAAGCTAAAATGCAGTGACTTGTTCACCAGTTTTAGAGCACAAGCAAATAAAGCAGTAATAGAATAAATATGCCAGTAACACACATCTCCTGCACAGCTGTAAATTCTACATTAGAGCTATCAGTAAGATGAAAACATTAATGAAATATATCAACAGTATGTGCAGAATAGTACAGAATAGGAATTAGCAATGAAATGTTTAATCAATTTAATCAATTTCATAAGCAAATCTCCAGATATGTGTAAAAATGTAAGTGTGACACTGTCCTATACCCAGGGTCAGTAACTTAAGCTACATAATGTTAGTATCAAGTTTCCTAACAGTTCGATAAATGGCTCTTCAGTTATATGAAAACAAATGTATAGAGTGATATACAGTCTGCGTACTGTACGTGCGTATATCACACTTAGATGCATGGATAGTACATACTGCCTTCACAATATTTTCCTATTATAGGGGATTTGACAAGATTTAACATTATTCTGTTTTAAAGGAGGAGGTGAGGGTGAGTCAAGTTTTGTACTCAGATCAGCAGTTTAAATGCCAGCTTTTAACTTCTGGATCTGACAGCGTCTATCCATCAATGAAGATTAAACAACAGAACAGGTGACTTCATTTATATTGAGTTTCAGAAACCATGCATGGAACAACACTGTATATACTAGAACATCTGTTTAGAAAGTGGTGGGTTTCAAGTAAGTTTTAAACATATGAAAACAAACAATCTGGATCCATCATCACCTCATAATGGCAACAGTGGAATCGAATGTCCCCCAGCAGGGAAATCCTAAAGAAGTAAAAGACTATCATACAACAAACCACTTTGGAGATGTTCTGTAAAGACACCCTGGAGAGTGTTGGTAAAGAATGAGCCCTAAACAGAAAGCATACGGAAGATTAAGTTCTACTTAGTGTCATAACAGTTTAATAAACAGTGCTGTCAGATCCCACTTGCTTACAAATACATATATAACAGATCATTCTGTAAAGAAAGATATTTCTAAACTGTGTTTCATACATTTAAAAGGCTCACACTTTGTCTGATCCCTCTATGTATCCTTCTATATTTACTCTCATAATGTTGGCTTTAAAATCAAATTGGTTGTTCTTTGACCAAAAGCATCAAAATAAACAACATTTTTAGGTGTTTTAAATATATATTTTATTTTAATTTCCAGGAAAGTAATGCTATTCTTTCAACCACCAACAATGTCCAATATATATATATATATTTCTCCATATTTTAAACTCGAATTCCACTGTGATATTCTTAAAACAGTACTAAAATGGAGTAAATATCTCTTTAAACAAATTACGCAAAACAGGCCAGTGAATCAGAATCAGCTGTATTGCTCAACACACACATCAAACTATACAGAGGGAGAGGCTTGTTGCTGCAGGCCAGGAAACTGGAACAATAGGACAGGAATTAAAACAGGACAGAACAGTGGTGCTTGTTACAATTAAGATTAGTATTTTAACGCTAGATACCTGTTGCAATCCAGGGCTGCCCAAACTTCATGACTTCAATGTCACTGCCTTACCCATACCAATTTAAATGCACCAGATTTAAAATTGAATTACTACTACTTTCATTTGCAGGTTTAAAGGTATGTTTTACTCTACTAAGATTTTGCTTCAGTACAAATTCTGCAAAATATTGAAATAAATAATAAAGAGATAAAAACAACGTGTTCTCATTTAAGACACCGTATATGCAACTATATAAATCTTGCAAGGTTTTTTGTCATTTACATTTCAGTACTTTTAGAAAAGGAAATTAAAAAAGCACTAAAGGAAAAACAGCTTATCAGCACTGTAACTGATTTAAAATGTTAAGAGACTGATAGGTGCCTGTCAGTGGAATGCACTAAACTGTTCCTTAGATCTCATGATTTTCTCCACATCTGGACACAGTTTCTCTAACGTTTCCTCTGAGTCGGTTCTTGTTGAGTTTTATCAAGCTAAAAGTTTGCTCGCGAATATATGTACTTCCAAAAAGGGACAGATCCTCTCAGTGTGCTTTCTTATTTCCGAGTATTTGTATGAATCAAAGTATTTCTAGAAGTCTTGGACTGGAACAGTGCTGTATTTTTCTTATAAAACCGAGTCACACTAAAAATCCGTTAGCTGTACTTGCAGTTCATCTGGCACATTGTCCAGAAAATGGGTGTAAAAATAAAATAATTTTTTTTCGCTGGCACAATAATCTGCGAAACAACTTTGGAACTCCTACAATAGATCTTTGATGAATGCAGCACACTCAGCTGCTTTTTTTCTCTTGCAGTGCTGTCCACTGACAGCAGAAGCTTTTCATGAGTTAATATTGAAAATAATGGGCCCTACCTGAATCATGGCAAGATCTTCAAAAAACGCAGCTCAATTGCTGCCAAAAAAAAGGAAAATCGCAGAATTGTAGTTTGTGCCTTAATTATTAAGGTAATTAAAAAGCCATTCAGAGTTTCATTTTCTTTTTTCATAAAAGCATGCCTAGACATACCTGTGTATTTACAGTTCACATTTCAAACAAAAATGTGCTCGTTAAATTTTTCAAATACTGCCAAGCATGGGGAGTGGGTAAAAGCTGGGCAGAGACAAAAGTGCCCGGACAAGGCAGTAAAACTGCTCAGATTGCCATAAATCATACATCAAATTATTACTCCCTCCCTGTGCATTACATACCAGCAGGAATTATCATTCTAGAATTTGCAGTTTTTCTTTTATTATGTTCATACATTTGCAGGCTGGATCATTTCCTTCGTTAGTCTGAAGCTGATGCTGTTTTTAACAGCAGTCTTGATAGTCAGAATGTCATTCAAAATGTCTGTGGACAGTTGATTACTTATGTCTGTTTTTACAAGGTTCATCTGAGAAAAGAAAAAAAAAAAAACTTGTTTTAAATCTACAGTACTGTGTGGCAGTATTTATCCACCGCCAGATCCTGTCAAGTCAGTCACTTGGTACTGTATAACTTAATGTCTAGATTATCCAGCATATTTCTAAGAACAATCTGTGGGAAAAGCATGGCAAGCTGGCCGATGTCTCCCAAGCTCGCTGTGCTTTGGAGAGAGACTGACCAGAGCTGGGAGGGAGTGGGTGTGGGAGTGGCAGCAGCAGCTGCAGCGGCGCATTTTGTTCATCTTTTTTCAAATGCTGATTTACAATTATTTAAACACAATAATGTCAACTATAACTTTTTAGTCAAAAAAGAAAAAATAGAACAATAAATGTTTTTGACCATCTTTAAATTAAAATTAAGAAGTTAGTTTGTCTCACTTTTAATAAATGTGTCCAAGCTCAGTAGACTAGTTTTACAGGGAGCCGGGTCGCTGGTTCCTGCGCAAGTGTGTGTGCCTGGAAGAAATCAGCTGCGACGCACAGCCGGAGTCGTGTTGCTAAGTAACCAGCTGAGCAGGAGACTCGCCCTGAGCTAAGCTGATCGGGAGGTCCGGATTGACTGGGGGGAGTGCCTGGGGATTCTGTGCAGAGCTCAAAAAGCTCGGGGCTGTTGCAAGGAAATTGACTGGCGCTGAGTGACAGCGTGTTTGTTTACATCCAGGAGGAAAGTGTCCACTCTGCAGGAACTACTACTACACAACCCTTGAACTGCAAGACGGTGTCTGTGTGGGTGATCGCCTAGCCTGGACTATCGGAAGGGCCTGGAGTCGCTGGGAGGCCAGGACTTCAGAAGCAACAGAACAGAAGTAGGTCAGCTTAGGGGATGTTGATCTCAAAACAGTATAGAGAGGGTTACCATAGATTCACTGGACAGGAGCTATGGCTAAATGGTATTAGTAAATATCAGGATCCCATTGCTCGAGGAAGGAGGTGCAGGACCGAGTGATTCGGTCTCCGCACAGGATAGCTCGGCTCCTTCCTGGGTTAACCTGTTAACCAATGAATGAAAGAACGAATGAACAAACATGAACCGAGGGAGAGAAGCATGCAAAAAGTGAAGGTGTTAGAAAAGAAAGGTTTTGGCCATGGGTCCCCTCTGACATGTGTAGAGAACCTTCCTTCTCGGAGGACGGGGTGGCTCGGCCGACCCAAGGTTGGGAAATGAAGCTTCACTTGCCCCCAAAAGAAGGACCCCCAGCTCCCCGCAGCTGCACCACCAATGCAAGACAGGAGAGGAAAAAAAATTAATTGATAGACAGAATAATATATATCTCCCCTGTCTGGTGGCCCAGGTGGAGAGATAGCCCCCACTCCGGGCATGCTAGCAATACTCTGTTGAGCTATGGAAATGTCTGAGAGTGAGGAGTGAATGAATGTTTCTACTGCAGAGGATGTCCAACGCCCCATTCTTTTAATCATATATTGATTGATGTTACCTATGGCTGCAGAGGTAGCTGCGCCTATTCAAAAAGAATGGGGAGTGTAGAACTGAGGGGGCAGACTTGCTTTAGATATGAGATAAGACAGGTGGGACGAAAACCAGCTTCTTGTAACTACACAATGATTGCTGTTAGAAACTAAGGAGAGATCACTGCAACAAATACCTACTGAAGGGAAACTGGCTTGGGAAGGAACTGCAAACTCGGAGCAATGGAGGAAACCAAAAAAGGCCATGAGTTAGAAAATCATTGCTGAGAGAAGAACCCGTCCTAACTAGAGAAGGATGCGTCGGAGTGCAGAGATAGGTCATGCTGGGCTGAGATGAAGTCTTCATAGAAAAGAAATAAACTGTTCCAGTGTTGTCTTTAATTGCTTCTGCTGAAATGTTAATGAAAGAGTTGAGACTTTTTACTTTGGCAGAGAGTAAGAAGACTTGAAATTAATGTCTTGCCCTGCGGAATAATACGAATAGCGAAGTTGGCATGACCGAGCAATGACAGAAGATCATGTTTGTTGATAGTGTTGGAAATCTGGAAATCCTGAATGAGAGAATGGATGCGAGAGAGCTTGCTGGGAGGAAGGCGAGCTTCGAAGCGGATGGTATCGAGTGTGATTCCGAGAAATTCCAGGGTGTGCACTGGTCCGATGATTTAAAGAGGGTTTTGAGATTTGTGATTGCTTGAGCTGGGGGATCCGAAGGAGTCAAACTCCAGAAGAAAACCATCAAGGAAAGAGTCATTCAGAAGGTAATGGACAGATGGACTGAGAAACTGCACATATGAATGTATCTACAATGATCCAGTGAGCAGTATTTCTCATTAAAGTTATTGCAGATCTGTCTGCCACCAGAAAATTTAATTACACGTTCATATTTTTCCCTACTGTGAGAAGATTCTGGAGGAGTTGAAGAATGAATAGGGTTAACTGATGAAAGGCGGTCCTTAAAGCGAGTTGGAGTTGGCATGGCAAATGGCTTGTCTGAGGCGGAGGATGAAATATGGGAAGAAGCTGTTTACGGGCAGAGGGAGGTTGAGTGTGCAGTGGAAACGTACATGCCACAAGCATTTGCTGTGAGCCTACTGAAAATTCTATTGAAAAGATTTGGATCGGATTGGGAGTAGTCGATGATGATATTATCCATGGCGAGAATTGCGTCTGCTTTAGCTGAAAATGATTTGTGGTATTCATGAAGCGTTGTCCCTCTGTACCTGACAGACAGTTCTACTATATTGAACATACAGGAGTCCAGTTCTTGCCGATGGTTGGGATATGATTCACGCAGTACATCTCTATACACAGAAAAAGCCAGCAAAAACTCTCCCAATGTAAGATTTTTAAGAAGCCTAGGGTTACAGAAAGATTCCTGCAGTTGACAACTCTGTGATCTAAAAATTCCAAAGTGGTAATGAGAATAGAAACTAAATTAACATCTTTACCTTCAATGATACTGCGTCTCAGTTGAGGAGACAGGGAGTGCCTGTGAACAGATGAAGCAGAGGTGGAGCCAGCACAAGAAGCAAAAGCCAAGCTGTAGATGGACTGGTTGACTGTTGGGGCGGGAGTTGCTGGTACGGCAGAAGTGACGAATGCGGTAGAGCTTACAGTGGCTGCTGGAGTGCTGACAGAAATGGTGGCTGAAGGGACGGACAAAATAGCTTCCATATGTGAAACTCGCCTGTCCAAATTTCCCAGGCTGGTGCCAATATCTGAAATGGACAGCTGGTGGCTGAGGAGATGGAGCGATTGAGGCTGCTGGCTGGTTGATGGGGTACCTTGCTGCAAAGAAGCTGGGGGGGGGGGGGGGGGGGGGGGGGGGGGTGTCATGGATTTCTGGAATGTTGAACTGCGGGCTGAGGAGGAAAGATATGTTCAGCTGAATGCAGTTGCAATATAAAATAAACACAGAGACCTCGCTCTCCGCAGGAACCGGAATACCTCTTTTAAGAAGATGGGCTAGCATTGGCTGGAGCGGCAGATGGTACAGCTGGAGGATCCAACCAAAAAGGTATAGGTCCAGGGGTGGAAAGCTGGGGAGAACCCCCTGTCTGGTCTGAGGTATCTGCATGGCGGGCCTGCAGAGTGAAAAGAAGAAGACAGCTGACGTTGTCTGGTATAAAATGCACCTAAAACATCCCTACTTTGAATACCATCTGCTGAGAATATTATTATTTCATCTTTCTGCTGGTGGAATGAACAGCAGTTTTACAATCTGATAGAGTTTAGGGTTCAACTCATTTTAGGAATGTGTAGATGCTGCTGGATGCTGCTCATTTGAAACATTGGACTCCAGACAAATATACCATAGAAGGACAAGCTGCTGGTCGTAGGGAAATCTCGGGATGTATTCACAAGCAGTTTGGCTTCTGGTAGACTTTTGCAATACCATTTTGTAGTTTCTTTGATTATGTGATGTTAAATAAAACATCTAAATTATGTTTATATATATATATATATATATATATATATATATATATATATATATATATATATATATATATATATATATATATATATGTCTCTGTCATAAAATTCGTTAGCCATAGCTGTACAATCACTAAATATAAACTGCAAGTAGTTTGCAAGCTCTATCGACCTGCACAGAACACCTATTCTTACTATGTTTCCACTGGATAATTAAATTATTCTCACCTCTAAGAACTTATATTAACTAAAGTTTATAGACAGCTTGGCAATGGATTACCTTGTTTTATCATTGTCTGTGTATTTATTCATATGTGACAGTAAAATACAGTAGATTATGGGTGTTTATGGTAATAAAGTTTAGTGGAAAAAATGCTGTTTCTGTTTTACAGTTACCTTTCAGCTGAATTTGGTTTGCTTGCCTTATAATCTTTTTTTATTATACAGTATTTCACAAGAAGCGTGGATCATACTCATTTTGATAAGATGACAGTTCCTTTATACTGACTACCAATCATTCATGCACAGCCTACATCTGTCAGACTACAATTACAGTGCACTTCATTCAAGAAACTTAACAGGCCATGACATGCCAAAACTAATGGCTTGTTTTTTCTCATTGATATGGAGTAGAATTCGACTCTAATTTGCACATGCAAGTAGAATGTACGTTTTATGTTTAAATGTAGTGTCATCCCTCCTCAGTTGGTATTTGATGAGATAAGGTCAGCTTTTTTTTACTTTGTTTAAAACTGTGATGATAACAATGTATACATAGCGTACATAATGTAGATGTCTGTAATGCTAACTCTATTCCTGATTTTTAAATACAGCATACGTGCCTACATTAAAATAACTTTCCTGTATTCATTTTTTTTTCTGTAAAAAAAGGGTACTGCATGCATTTGCTGACCACAGTTAAACAAAGTGGAAATACAAATGTTTTTAAAACCCCTTTTACATTTACATTTAAGTAACAACACCCTTAATATGAAAAATGTATGTTTAAATAGTGTTCTAACCCTTTCAAGCATGGGACTGAGAAAAGAAAAAAAAAAACTCTTCTAGTCTTTATATGGGGACATATGGAAGATGCAAATGCACGATTACCTCATATGATGATGCCAATTTTTCCCCATATAAAGCAATGACAGTTTGTTTTAAATGTCAATGAAAAAATATATTTAGCTGAACCAATGCAACGTAATGTATTAATTACAATTCACGGGGCGTGAACTGGGGAATAGGGATAGGGCAGAAGAAGCAGAAGGGAGCGGTAAGTAGGACAGAGTGCCGAAAAGACCGGACCTAGGATAGAAGAGCAGGCGAGCCCCACTCTAGTAGCAGACCAGCGAAGCTAGACATGGAAGCTAGGATAGAAGGTGGTCACTGACTGAGGACGGCGATGCCGACATGAGCCCAGGGGCGAAGGACCCAGCAACCGAAGACAGGATACAGAAAGTGGTCACTGACTGAGGGCGGCGATGCCGACACGACCCAGGGCCGAAGGACCCAGCAACCGAAAACACGAGGGTTATGACTCGGTGAGCCGCCCCTCAGAGGAAGACGGTCCCGGAAGACTGGGACACGAAAGGAGATAGAGAGGGAGAGGTACCCAGCGTCTGAGACTTCTGTAAAGGGGCAATCATTAGACCCCCAATTGGCCGAGACTTCATGCTGCCTGGGACCTGAGATAAGAACAAGGCATAGAGGTTAGTATGGGACTCGAGCATGAGTAGCCACGTCCCGAACTGAGACAGAGTATAGAACAGAGCCTTGAGTGAGGCAAGATAAGCGCAGGAGCTGCGAAAGAACAGAGTGTGGCCGGGGGTCCGCTCTGACTCACACGGTGAGAACCCCCCTGAAGGTCAAGGGAGGCTGAAGCCTGCCCTGAGTTCAGGGAAGTGAGATCACTTGCCCCCCAAAAGGATGGACCCACGGCTCCTCACCAAATCTCCCACACCGTGAGACAAACAAAAGACAGCACATGCCAGCACATAACAAACAAAAGATTATAAGGACAAACAGGGGGATGGTTAGTAATTTAGTGGGATAAGACTATGTGTATACCTGCTGCTCAGTGGAGAGGAAAAAACCTTTTGAGGCTGATTAGGGGAAAACCTCTAGTGGCCCCGGTAGACAGTTAGCCACCATTCCGGACATGCTAGCATTTTTAGAAGGAGCAGCAACTTTATCAGGGAAGGATGAATGAATGATGGAATCCACTGTGGAGGAGGACCAGCTCCCCCACATTTGTGATCAGGCTCTTGAGAAGGGGGGGGGGGGGGGGGGGTGAGAGTCGAGGAGGGAGGCCTGCTCTAGAGGCCAGGGTGGAGGAGGGAGGCCTGCAAGGAGGCGAGGGTGGAGAGGAGGCCTGCTCTGTGGGGGAAGAGAGTGGAGAGGAGGGAGGCCTGCTCAGAGGCAAGGGTGGAGAGGAGGGAGGTCTGCTCGGAGGCGAGGGTGGAGTCAAGGAGTGAGACCTGCTCGGAGGCGAGTGTGGAGAGGAGGGAGCCATGCAAGGAGGAGAGGAGGGAGGCCTGCTCTGGTGGAGAGGGTGGAGGAATTGAGGGAGGTCTGCTTGAAGGCGAGATGAGTGATGATAGGAATGAGAGGAATCAATGAACAGATGGTCTTAGGAGGGGGGTGGGGGGAGAGTTCCTTGAAAAGGGAGATAGGGGACTTGATACTTGACAGGTGAGTGGACTGACTGCTGAATTGATCCGTCTTGAGGTATGCAGCCAAGTGATGGAGTAAGCATGGAAGGTAGCTGAGAGGGAGCTGATCTCCTTGGGTAAATCACTGTAGGGGGAGAAGAGGCTTTTCTGAAAAGTGGAAATTAGCAAATGGAGAATATATGTTGATATAGACAGATAGGAAGGTGAGGCAGGGGGAAAGCTCTTAAGAATCCCACAGAGGGTCAGGTGGAATGCTAATATGGAGAGACTGGAGGGAGTTGGAGAGAATCCCTAGCACGGACCATGAGAACAAGGTTTTGATTGAAGTGCTATGATTATTCGAATCTGTGCGCAGAGGATTGAAGACACTGAGCAGGCTGTAGAATAGGAGCTCTTGAACAAGGTGGAGGGCTGCAGACATGTAATGCTGAGCAGATTGAAGGAGGTTATTGAGAGTAGGATTCAGTCAAATAGCATCTGGAGAAGCTGAGGATTCTGGATGGGAGTTGTGGAAGCAAATGGGACTAACTGACTGAACTTGGATACCGAAGGTAGAGGCAGAAGGAGAGCTGGAACTGAGGGCTGAGGTGGCATCTGGACTGAACGAACATGTATCGGCTACTGGGGAAGCACGGCGCCTTTGCGTCCCTGTGGCAGGCTGGCGAGTGGATAGAGGCCCAGAGACAGTCTGTAGTTCAAAAAATAATTCTTTTATTATAAATACACAAAAAAAAAGGGGCACAAGGGCCAAAACAAAGCAATTTAAACACAAAAAGAAAGACAAAAAGCAAAACTAACAAAAATAATAATGTCCAGGCTGGGCAATGCCTTCACTGGATTTATCAAAGTTCAAAAAATACACACCAAAAAACCACCAACCTGCTTCCTCAGCTCCCTCCTCCTAACTGAAAAGCAGAGGCCTCCTTTTATGTCAGGTGGCTGGGCGCTGATTGATCGTTAAACTAATCATCTAATCAACCCCAGCCACCTGAACACAATGAGCCAAGGCAAGTAGGGGAATTTAACCCCATCCCTGCCAATTTCTAAAGAGCAGAGCTGTGCTCTGCCACAGTCCCATATTCTAGAAATGAGGGCAGAGATGAGATGCCTCCTTTTCTATGAGTTAATACAGGATCGATCAGCGGTTTGCTACTATTGTGTTTGCTTGAAATGGAAAAGTTAAACTCACATTCAGAGATTTGGGTTTCGCAACGCCAGTTTTTCTCTTAATAGTGGAAATCCTTAGCTCATAATCAAGAGATTTCCAGTCTTGTACCATGTCTCAAACCAAGTATTAATGCTGTAACGTTTGGAAGGATGGAGATATGAATAGGATTGCTGGGGAAGTGCCCTGTATTTTGATTAGATGGGGATTAGCGTTAGCCTTGATTGTGGGAATGCTGCCACGATCTGCGTATTGGAGGAAGGCTTGAGCATTGTAGGCTCTGGAGATGTGCAGCTGCAGATTTAAACAGTAAACTAGAGCGACTTTTGCAGCTGCAGTAGTGAGCTGATCTGAAGAGGGAGTGGAGATCTGCTGTAATGAGGAGCGATTAACAGTAGAGGGCGGGATCTGCTGAACAGAGCAGAGGTCTGAGAAAGAAAACAATGGAGTGCTGTCAGTAGTGTGCAGAGGCCCAGCTGTGAGAGCAGAAATCGGCTGAAGCAGAGATCTGCAATAGAGAACGGAGGACTACCATTGGTAGAGTGAGGTGGTTTGCTGCAGAGAGTAGGGATCTGCTGAATGCAGTAGATATTGGTCTTTCAGTGTTAAGGCAGATTTAGATGGAGCCAGAGATGGGGCTGCTTTTGGGCAGAGATGAGGATTGAAGAGATCTGAAACTGCTGCAGAACCAGAGATGATGAAGAATGTCTTGCTCTGAGGCGTCTGCAAAACCCACTGATTGGTCGGGAGCAGTTTATTGTCTATTGGGGGTAGGAGGACATTGACTGGAACGTTGATAAATCGTAGGACATGGTTCCATGACTGACTAGCGGCTCATGAAGTCATGACTTTGATGAAGCTGGTCGGATTGGAGGAGCAGCGCCAGATGAGGAAACACGAATCTGGGAACAGGAATAAGTCACAGGAATGGATGCGTGATGCAGGGAAGCAGGATATTACTATGATGGTAGACACTGTGCATCTCAAAAACAGCTGAGTAAGGTTGCTTCATGACCAGGTCCTTGAAGAGGGGAAGAGTTGAAATTGGAGAATGTCAGTTGCTACAAAAGGTTGAGGAGGAGGGGGAATCCCTCGGAGTGACAACAAACTGCAGGAATGTATAGAAAAGCGTGAGCATGATAGCTTCACAGTGATAGCAAACCAGCTTAGAGACTGTATAAAATTTGTGGTGTTATACTGCCATCTAGCGGTTATGATTAGAATTAACCATTGGCTTGAGTGAAGCCAGGTAGAATATATTTGGTTATGTTGATTGAAATCCTTGTCAGTGTAGAACAACAATTGCGTATTCTTTTAGATTTGAATATCTTCATTACATGTTTTAGGAGAGTTAGTCATGTATATAAATACGTTAACACAGTATTTAGATGTCACAATTCGACGAGTTGAACGAGCCCTCTCAGATTGCGAAAGCGCAGCAGCAGCAAGCCAGAAGATTGCAGTACTGAGGCACTGAGCTCGCAGTGCGGATGAAGCTGCCTGGTCACCATGGCGACTTACCACTCCCTGCAGTCACGCAATGAGGGCGTTGCTGTGGTAGCCACGGACTGAGGGGCACCAGTGGAAACGTTGCAGAACAGCAGTGTTGTTGTAGCATGTTGTGACCAGTCAAAAGCACAAGCTGACACACGTTGAAATGGAGTATGAAATTGACTGGATAGGTCTTTAAAATGTTGAACGTAGCTAATAGAAATCCAGGGCAGGCTCTTATGAAGGAACGATAATTTGTGCTAGCTCTGGGAGCAGGGGAGGGGCCCTTGATTGCAAGCGAAGAGTAAAGGAATGTTCAGCTGACAGATCTTTGTGGTGGATAAAAAGAGGAATTATGGCAAGGCAAACACTGACAACGGGAATGTCGATGTCTTGTTGAAGGAGCTTTAGATGTTATAGTGGAGGGTCAGTCTGTCTAATAAAGACGTGGACGAGTTGAGAAATGAATCTGCGGTTTGAACGGTGTTGTTGCTGGGCTGGAGGCTGGAAAGAGCAGGAAAGACTAACACTGGAGCTCCTGCAGCCGAATGGAGAAGCTGAATGATGAGAAGCAGCATGGGAGCAGGTAGGAAAATATATGATAATATCTTGGGAGCGCTGCGCAGGGAATTGACCTCCAGTGAAAGGCAACGAAGTGTAGATTAGCAGTCAAGCACGAAAAGATGGTGTCTGAGCTACAAAAACGAAACGCTAGACAGTGAAGGTGCAAGTGATCAGGGCTTAAATAGAAAATAGGTACTAATTGACAGGAAATTGGAAGCCCCCTGCTGCACGTCCCCCGAACTACGCTGGTTAACATTTAATACATTGCAATTGAATTGGTCTTTCTTTCATCTGGTCATTTAATTTCTATATTTAGTGATGCAGACTCAAAGTCCAATTTATTATTTATTAATTTTTTTAATAAAAATAAATCACTAGTTGAACATAAATACTAAGTTAAAATGTTTTATTTTGATTTAAAAAAAAAAAAGTATTACTTACGTTTTGGCTTGTTTCATTCATTAATGCGAACGGGTACTTTCTTTTAGGTGTTCGAGCAGAGCTGAGCTGTTAAGAAATCACTGACTTTGCAAAGAGCAAGTCACTGTGCCACTGCTTCCATCTGGATTAAGGAAAAAATTCCATCCTTTTGACTTTCTTTGCTTCGCTCCTTTTGGACGAAACTGCCCTGATCCATTGAATGAACTGGATGAAGACCTTGTCCTCCATTTCATTATTAACAAATGTTACTAAATAACCATTCTGTCTCTGTATGAGACATAATTAGTTAACAAAATGTATTAAAATTAGATTCAGGGTTTTTAATATGATAGTACAAATAATTGAACATACACACACGCATATCTATGATTTATGATTAATATATAATATAGATAACAAATCAGATTTTATGGGATTTTTTTGTTAGTTTGTTTTCTTACTGTTGTATTTAATCACATGCAGATAAATGTAATGTAAAGCATCCAGACAAGATAAATAACAAAAGCAAGAACATTAAATAGCAATATAAAACGCATAAATATATCGTTGTTTTTACTCTGCTCACTCTGAATCAGACAGGAGAAATTTGCCATGACAGCAGCAGACTAACTTTTCGTTTACAAACTGAACCCAGGCGGCACACACGGCAAGTGGTTTTCTTAAGTCACCATACACGGCGCGATTTTGACGCCCGCAATATGTCGGTCCGACAATATCTAGTCTGCAAGAAAAAACATGCTGTTCAACAATAACCCTCTACTCTGGACCACAAAAGTCACTCGGAATGAACCAATAAGTGTGGTTGTTGATGCCATTCAATGAAATTGGAGAAATGGTGTCTGTAGTTACATGGCAACAGGAGTGCGTTGAGAAAATTGATTGATCTCTATGAGAAATGTCCATGTTTATATAATAAGAAAAAGAAAGAGTATCATGATAAAAATGAAACGAGCAAGGCAACTGAAGAAACTGCCGTTGAGATTAACATGTCAGGTGAGCTTTTGATATTTAGATCCACAATCTCTAATATTAGAAAATGCATTTTGAAATTACATTTAAAAAAGGCATAGTCCGGTTTAAAAAACACACACATACATGCTTAATTTATTTAAAATAAATAGATCGTTACCCTGACAAATAACATTGTGTTTTCTCACAGTTGACCTTAGTACAGTCATAAACTCAAATAAAATAACCATCTGGAAGTTGGTTTCTTATTCGAGATGTAGTTGACAAAGCAGTGTGTCCTTTTTCTGTGTGTTTTAACTCACTTACGCATCTTGCTCAATTAATATATTGTTACTATTTAAACGATAAATTGCTCCCTCTTTCAAGAAAAATGAAAATATTAATAAAAAATCTATCAGCATGTGACAGAAATATAATGAGTTCTGGTTGTAAATCTCCCTCCCGAACTGTGAGGGTGCTTAGTAACGAAAGGGAAAGTCTTTGGACGGGTTGGCCTGACAATTCATTTCCAGGGTCGGGAAGTCGGTCAACCTGGAAGAAGGGAAGACTCTGGTGCAGAAATGTATTGACCCGGAAGGTAAATGATGTAGTAGCTGCAGGCAATAGAGACAGCTGCAGTCTTTTACCAAGAGGTCATGCGTGATAGCATAAAGGTGATGGAAAATCGTAAATCTTTTCCTTCACTTGGTTTTGAACATAACCTTGAAGGACTGTGAGAGCCGCAGTAACCACTGCTTGAAATAAAGGAGACCTAATAAAAAAATGTTTGTTTGTTTTGTCTGTTAGTAACTGTCTGTGTTTCTAACCCACCAGACAGCTAACACATATCCGGAGCTGTCACCTTGGGCCATCACAAGCCGGAACAGCACTGCACTACAGTCACCAAATAACCTGTTTATCACCCACACGCACACCACTGCACGCACCCAGGACTGGTGATCGTGTCCAGTATTATTGTGGGGAGGATAGTTTGTGTTTATTGTTTGGACTGTAACCCTTGTTGTCTCCTCTGTGTATTACACATCGTTATGTATTGCCAGGGTTTATTATTTGGTCACCAGACCTGGATTAAAAATAATAAAACTACTTTCCACACCGCATTACAGTTGTCTGTAATTATTCCTGCACTGCTTCACCTCTGCACCTGTTCACAATCAGCAGCCACTTTGCCACACAGCAGCATAGCGGTACCCCATATATTAGATTCCCCCACCCAAACGTCCAGATGGCTCAGTCTGTAGTCCACAACAAAGAGATTTGCCACCATGGTACTCCAACGTGGCATCCCTGTGGGGTGATCACTAGGGACTGAAGCCCCGGATGCAGGACAGTCTGCCCTTGGTGTAGAGGTCTGCTGATGCAGACCGGTAAGCCATCAGGACCAGGGGCAGTTGCAGGTCCCAGTCACAATGCCTCTGGTCTGTCCAGGTGGCCAGCTGGGTGCCAAGGGTCTGATTGAACCACTCCACCAGTCAATCACTCTGTGGGTATAGCGATGTGGTGCAGGTCTTTCTAATTCCCAGCTGGCAACAGACTTCCCTGAAGACTGGGACTCCGAATTTGGCCATTTTGTAAAAATGATCCTCGGCCACCACAACAAACTGATTGCCTTGGTCAATATGGAGAAAGGGGCTAAGAATGTCAATGAAGATCCATTCCAACGGCACCCTCACCTGATACTGTTGCAGAGGTGGCCTAGAGTGGTGCAGGTGTCACAGTGGCAGCAGTGGGTCTCCATGTCTCTCCTGCACTGCCCCCAGTAGAAACTTTCCCATAGCCCAGTCTTTGCCACTGCAAAATGTCCCAAAACAGCTCGTTGCAGTCCT
This sequence comes from Polyodon spathula, assembly GCF_017654505.1. Lineage (NCBI taxonomy): Eukaryota > Metazoa > Chordata > Actinopteri > Acipenseriformes > Polyodontidae > Polyodon > Polyodon spathula. Next base: position 36,602,442 of record NC_054538.1, on the reverse strand, counting down.
TTCAGCACAACTAACTAAAAAAAAAAGAAATAAATAAATACATGCATAATTTACATGCTTGTTTTGCCCCATTTACCCCCATTGCTCACTAAATATCTACTTATCCCTTGATAGGTTATCATCTCCACTTGCAAAAATACTAAATATTTTAGCAAGCAAGACATACACCCCACGAGCAGCAGCACTCCAAAGTGTAACCAATAAAAATGCATAGGAATCCCTTTGCTTTTACTTGTTGATAAACGGGGTCCAAAGTATGATGCTGAAGTTGGCTTCTTATTCTCCAGGCTTTTATTCAAATTCCAGCTTGTTATTCACATCCTACAAATGTAACACAAATGGAATAAGTAACTGGGGTATTTCAGGGTTAAATCATTTTAGGCCACTTATTTCAAAGCACATTCTCACACAGGGGGAACCCCTCTGTGTCACCCATATGTACTTATATCGGCCCAAAACGGATTTTGATACAAAAACAGTGTCAAACACCGCACACATTGCAAGTTGGCCACTAATGCAAATTGAATAAGTAACTGGGGTAGTTCAGGGTTAAATCTTTTTAGGCCTCTTATTTCAAAGCTGATTCTCACACAGGGGAAACAGCCCAAAATGGATTTTGGTACAAAAATAGCAAAAATCATACAATAATCCGGAATGTTATCATTTACAAAGACTATAACTCAGTAAGAGTTTCCGCGCTCAAGAAATAGATATTATATATAGAATATATATATATATATAATATATATATATATATATATATATATATATATATATATATATATATATATATATATACATGTGTCATGTGGGAGTACACCCTCGCTATAATGCCCTTCATTATAACAAACCTTCGGCTATAATGAACCTGGTCCCTGGACCCCAAATTAAAAAACTAAAAAGATAATTATACACCACGTCACTGTCAACAGCAGACAATGAACAGGATGCCCGCAGTGAGAGTAACTCTTTTTTCGTAATTAAAAAATCAACTCTTTTTTCTTAATAAAAAACGTGCGCTGTGTAACTATGCCTCCAAAACAAAAATCATTTTAAGTTGCAACAAAGCTGGAAACTATGTTGATCGCTTGGAAAAAAAGAGTGACGCAGGCATATCTCTGTTGTGAATACAGGTTGTCAAAAAACACTTTTTTGGTTTGTTAAGCAACCATCCAGCAAAGCAAAATTGATTAAAGAAAAAAAAAACAAGAACAAAAAAACTTGAGGATCTAATTAACTTTTCCTGTCAAACTTTTCATCTCAGGATGATTTGGAATAAAAGATGAGTTTGGGATTCTTACATGTTGGATTAAGATTTGGTTCACTTTGAAACGATTCATATCAGATTTGTTTTGAATAAATGTTCAACTTCAATTCAGGATTTGTGCTTTATGTACTGCGTTTAAATTCTTTCACGAACAGGATAAAGCAAAGGCAGAATACTGCATACATGAGACGAACAGGTACATGTAATTCTACTTTTATTCACAATATCATCTCATTAACTTACTCCAACAGTTTAGCATTTATTTTGATTGTCCTTTTGCTATAACGAACCCCTTGATATAATGAACAAAAGACTTGGACCCCAACAGGTTTGTTATAGTGAGGGTGTACTGTATGTATGTGTAAAACCTGCACCTCCATTTACATTAACTGTTTTTCAAAGCAACAGCTGCATATCTTCTTCTGATTAAAGGAAGTTGGTGCATGCCATCTAATACCAGATGATGCGCACCCTCTATCACCCTTCTATAATATCATCTAGATACATCCCCATTATCCAGTAGTCTGAATATATTGTTGTTAAAGAATTAATTTTGGTTATAAATCTCCCTCCTGACCAGTGGCGGCACTGTGTAAAGGGAACCGAGTACCTCGGACTGGATGGTGGGAAAATTCATTCCAAGGGTTAGGTGGAAGTCGGCCAGCTAGAAAGGGGGCGGAGCTACTGTACACCAAGTCATTGCCCCAGATGGGAGGCGATGTGGCAACCACGGAGAAACGGTTGCACTCGCTAACCAAGGAGGTGTGACTGACGGTACAAAAGGGGATGTGGCTAGGTGATTTGTTCCTTTTGTTATGATTAAGCTGAACCAAGAAAGGAGAACTGTGTTTTAACTGTAAGTGTTTTGCTTGTTTGTCATGTGTAAAAATCTACTTGTTTGTTCTTATTAGACGACTAACACAATCCGGAGATGTATCTTAAGGCCAGCACTAAACCCGGACAACACTTCACAATGGTACACAAATAAATTTTATTTCACCACAAGCACTTTAGCACTCACCCTGGACTTGTGATTGTGTGTGTGTCTTTGTGTGTGTTCTACTGTGTTTATTCTTTCAAACTGTGTTTATTATTCTAAAAACATGCTGACTCAATGCAGTCTGTCCAATTTGCTCATGCATATAAAACCAACAGTCCTTCTTTTGCCATTCTCTCACTGGACGACAAAAATCGCCCTCTGTACGATGAGAAGTTTCTCATAATAAATCACTGGCGACATATCACCAGCGACAAAAATCTGCCCGTGTATGGTGGCCTTTATGCATGTTTGAATCAATGATAAAAATATTCATTGATGACAGCAAAATTTGCGATTAATCAATGAATTTGAATAATTGTTGCAGCACTAATACATATATATTTACATATCCGTGAATAAAAACGTTATTGTTATAGCCTGGTAGTGTAAGGATGTCGGGGCAATAGTTCAATCTATTTTTGTTCCGATGATGAGATTTTAACCAATCACAGGCCAGGATTTCCAAATACTGATATATAGGTTAGAATGTTAAGGGAAAACCCCGTATTTATGCGTGGATAGATTTAAAATGTAATTCACAGTTAAGCACTTCAACGTTCCAGGGGGCATCTATGCAAAATAGGAGCCTGCTAGATCTGGAAGCTGATTGGCTGTTCGCACTCATTTGTTTCTTATATATGGATATATAAGAAACAAATGATATAGGATACAAATGATATATAGGATACAAAAATGACTACAAAAGATTTAGAAGCGAGTAGTTTTCGAGATTTACGATTATACTGTATTTACAGTATAATCATAAATCTCGAAAAACTACTCGCTTCTAAATCTTTTGTAGTCATTTTTGTATTACTTTAGTATAAATACATGTTAATTTGGATTCATATGTTGTTTTTTTCTGACTTTATGTGAACGAAAAGACACACATTATATTTCCCATTGGAAATAGTGATATTTTGAAATATCACTGTCCTGGTCACAAAAGCAAAGTTTGTGGGGAATAATAGCCATTTTCTATACTTTTGAGGCATAAGCAATTAGGAAATAACACTTACTACCCAGACAGACTGGAAAATTGCAAACGTAATACCGATCCACAAAAAGGGAAACAAAACTGAACCAGGTAACTACAGACCAGTAAGCCTGACTTCTATTATATGCAAACTTATGGAAACTATAATAAGATCCAAAATGGAAAATTACCTATATGGTAACAGGGTCTGGGAGACAGTCAACATGGTTTTAGGAAAGGGAGATCGTGTCTAACTAACTGGCTTGATTTTTTTGAGGATGCAACATCGATAATGGATAATTGCAAAGCATATGACACGGTTTATTTAGATTTCCAGATAGCTTTTGACAAAGTCCCGCACAAAAGATTAATTCTCAAACTGAACGCAGTTGGGATTCAAGGAAACACATGTACATGGATTAGGGAGTGGTTAACATGTAGAAAACAGAAAGTACTGGTTAGAGGAAAAACCTCAGAATGGAGTGTGGTAACCAGCGGTGTACCACAGGGATCAGTATTAGGTCCTCTGCTATTCCTAATCTACATTAATGATTTAGATTCTGGTATAGTAAGCAAACTTGTAAAATTTGCAGACGAAGCAAATGTAGGAGGAGTGGCAAACACTGTTGCAGCAGCAAAGGTCATTCAAAATGATTAGACAAGATTCAGAACTGGGCAGACACATGGCAAATGACATTTAATAGAGAAAAGTGTAAGGTACTGCACGCAGTAAATAAAAATGTACATTATAAATATCATATGGGAGATACTGAAATTGGAGAAGGAATCTATGAAAAAGACCTAGGAGTTTTTGTTGACTCAGAAATGTCTTCATCTAGACAATGTGGGGAAGCTATAAAAAAGGCTAACAAGATGCTCGGATACATTGTGAAAAGTGTTGAATTTAAATCAAGGGAAGTAATGTTAAAACTGTACAATGCACTAGTAAGACCTCATCTTGAATATTGTGTGCAGTTCTGGTCACCTCGCTATAAAAAAAGATATTGCTGCTCTAGAAAGAGTGCAAAGGAGAGCGACCAGAATTATTCCGGGCTTAAAAGGCATGTCATATGCAGACAGGCTAAAAGAATTGAATCTGTTCAGTCTTGAACAAAGAAGACTACGTGGCGACCTAATTCAAGCATTCAAAATTCTAAAAGGTATTGACAGTGTGGACGCAAGGGACTTTTTCAGCCTGAAAAAAGAAAACAAGGACCAGGGGTCACAAATGGAGTTTAGAAAAAGGGGCATTCAGAACAGAAAATAGGAGACACTTTTTTACACAGAGAATTGTGAGGGTCTGGAATCAACTCCCCAGTAATGTTGTTGAAGCTGACACCCTGGGATCCTTCAAGAAGCTGCTTGATGAGATTTTGGGATCAATAAGCTACTAACAACCAAACGAGCAAGATGGGCAGAATGGCCTCCTCTCGTTTGTAGACTTTCTTATGTTCTTATGTTCTTACCCAGGAACAAAAAAAAAAAAAAAAAAAAAAAAAAATTGTTACACGGTGTATTTAACCTGTAATATCCATTCTGGAAAATGAGGTTTTAGTTGTTGTTAAAGTTCTTTAGTCAGATTTCTCAGCAAATTGTAAAAAAATATATATATATATATATATATATATATATATATATATATATATATATATATATATATAAAATGTTTCGGATTTTTCATGTGATTTACTAGGGGGGAAACATAAAAAGAGAACTGCAGGGTGCTAAAGGTTTGCCTTCTGATAAGCCACTGTCATAGGACCTAGTTTTTAACTACACAGTAATTACACTGGAATTGCATGTGAGGTTACATGTGTAAAACAGTTTAATTACAAAACATAATAGTAGCTGACATTATTTTGAATTGCGTAATCAAATCATTTTTGCATTGTAACAATTATATATGTGTAATTACCACATTAATACAGTGTTATCAGACTGTAGAGAAACTTCATTTAAATCATTACTTAATATGTTGTACTAATATCCCATCTAAAGTTTAATCAGCATCAGTTCCAGTTTCTGGGTTCCTGATGTGATAATAAAGTCAGCTGTAGTGCCTTTGAGTGGTTTGAGAGAGCTACCCAGAAAGCTGAACTTTAAAAGCTTAATAACAGACTTGACAAAATCACTGGGCTAAACCAAGGGAAGTGGCAAAGTCCCTTGTAAGAAATACTGCAATGACCACAATGGTTGGATGGTTTCCATTACTTAGAGTTTCTGAGGTTGAGTGTTATTGAGCATTATAGCTTACTTATAATATAAATGTATGACTGGAACTTACAAAATGAAAAAATAGAAATACCCACCAAAAAGACTGATAAAAGCTTGCAATGGTTGTACAGCAAAAAATGCCTTAACTTGTTTCAGCACATGTAGGATCTGACCTTGAAGAAGCACACTCAGTATCTACTCTGACTATAAGCCAACATTTTGTGAATATAAAACAGCATTGACATGCATATAAGTGGAGCTAGATGGTTCAGTGGATTAGCAATGGAGTATGAAATGATTTACTTTGAGGTCAGTGGTTAACTTTCATTCACAGTCAGTGGTGATTAAAAGTAATTTCTATCTGATGGCCTACTTCAAAGCAGGTATGTATTACCATGTAGATGGAAATGACTACTTCTAGGTGTGGTTTCTATATATCACTCAATAAGACTGGGGATTGTGAATTCACCTGAGAATAATAAAATTAGGCTCCTGCTTGGAATTTTTGCTGACATTATGAGAATAGATTAATCTGGTTTTTTGTGGGTTTTTTTTTTTGTTATATTAAAGAGATGCTACTATTTGGATAAGTATTTGCAAAATGTATAATTGAAAATAATATTATGTGCTACATGTGACGTGGATTGATCTCATTAATTGATTTTTGTCATAGTATACCAGCGCATAATGATTATAGAGACGTTTCAAATACAAAAAGTGAATTCTATAATTTAAAATGGTACTTTGTTCTAATTGTGATATGAATTGATAAATAGAAAATTAATTGACTGTTGTCATTGCTTATTTGTTTGTAATGATTAAATATGTTTGTAATGACATTAACAACTGTGAAATGTATATTCAGCAATGGTATTATGTTCTAATTGTAATGGAACAAACTGATATATTACTCTGAGTGACTTCTGTGATGACGACAGCCCTGGAATCTGAAGTACATTCTGCTAACCCAAAGACCAGGCATTGCACAAGCAGTGGCCAGGTGAACTTCCATTTACTATGTCACGAGTTTGCACTGGTAAGATTTAATCTTCACATCCATCCAATTCAACTCATGTTTTTAGACTGCCTGTTTCTGTGGTGGTTTTGTGATTTAAATTGCTGTCCAATGAGAGTCAAACCTTATCTCACTACACCAAATTTGCAGGCCGTAAGCAGTCATTCTGCACTGGTTCTACCATTTGGGGAGTTCCACTGCATTGTTTACTAAAATGTATTTGCCAAGATTTAGTAAACAAGGGATATGAGTTAATGGGAAACAAATGCTCCACTGGCAGTTATTTGTCATTCTAGAAAATATTTGAAGGGTTATCTATTCAGGGAAGGAGTATGAGTGGGAAAAAAACAAACCAGCAGGGGTGGTTGAATACTTTTAGGAGTTACAGTACCGTAATAATGCACATTGTGCTCATGACTGAACAGTTTTATTTCATCACTTGTATTGTGTGCACCCTCCTAGTTGCGTCAGATTGATATTGCATTGAAGGGATTTCAACTTCCTACATAACACGACCACAAGATGGCACTGTCTACATTACTAATGCAGATCTGATGATTTGTAGTTTGAACTAAGGTTCTTATTTTGAGATATACTGGTAAATGGTAATTGAAGTCCCACATGATATGCAATGATTAACATTATTATTCATTATATATCCCTGAGTAATGGTTACCTGAAATTATATCCTTGTGGGTCTTTTTTTTTTTTGTTTGTGAAAAGTTGTCATTATGCATTATGTCAAATGACAACATCACTATTTAAATACAGTATAGTTCACAGTAAGTGCAAATTATACTATTAAAACATACAACAGGTTAGGCTTACAACAATTTATATCTACAATGACATAACAGTAGTGCAATAGTGAGAGGATAGTGCATCAGCTGAGGATCAAGTAACGTGGTGCTTAGGTCAGGTGAATACAGTACATAGTAGGAGGGTTAGAGCAAGTGGTTTACGAGTGCAGTCTAAACAGGTGAGTCTTGAGGAGGCAGTGGAGGGCAGTGAGAGACAGAGCAGTCCTGAAGTTCTCCGGTAGTTGGTTCCACCACAGAGTGGCTAGGGAACAGAAGGAGTGGACAGGGCAGAACGGAACATGGAGGGAAGGTATGACCAGTTGGCCAGTAGAGGAGCAGAATGGGCGAGAGGGGGTGTAGGGTGAAGAGAGAGGTAGGCAAGAACAAGGGTCTTGAATTGAATGCGAGCAGAAATGGGTAGCCAGTGGAGGGTGCGAAGCAGAGGGGTAGAATGAGAGCAGCAAGGTTGGGAGAATACAAGACGAGCAGCAGAATGATTCATGAGCAGGAAGACCAGGAAGGAGAGAGCTACAGTAGTCCAATTTGGAGGGTGCAAGAGCTTGAACCATGAGTTGAGTGGAATAAGCAGTGAGGAAAGGACAGATTCAGTAGATGCTGCTAAGAAAGAAGCAGCAAGTGCATGTCAGGGAGATGTGTTGAGAGTAGGAGAGGGAGGGGTCAAGAGTAACACCTAGGGTTTTAGCAGGAAATGAAGAGAGTGGTAGTCAAGGGAGACTGAAATGGAGAGGTCAGAGTAGAGAGAGGAAACAGAAGGTCAGATTTAGAGAGGTTGAGTTTGAGGTGGTGTAAATGTGTCCAAGCTGACATAGATAGGAATTCTGAGATGTGGGAGATGTGTGAGTCATTGGAGGAAAAGGAGTGGAAGATTCTGGGATTCTTCAGCGTAGAGGTGGTAAGAAAAGCCAAGAGAGATGTGAGGGCCTAGCGAGGGTGTGTAGAGTGATATCTACAGCGTTATATCTGAAATATGTACCAGTACATATTATTAACTTATAAACAAAGAATCATTGATAATATTACTAAAGACATTTAAAAGCAACGGTTGTTGGATTTTAGTATTGCCACTGTTTAGAGAAATAAAACAGGGTGCTCTGGATACAAAAGGATAAAATGCCTGTGAATAACACTAGTATATTTCTCTCCAAAAATATGTAGTTTTTAATTAATTTACCATGCGGGCATGGTCTAACTATCTACGAGGACACCTAGATCATGTCCTCTGTTTTTTTTTTTTATTTTATTGTTATTATTTATTTATTTATTTATTTATTTATTTATTTGTTTTTTTTTTGCATCATTAATGCTGATGCTCATGTACAAATTCTGGTAAAGTACAAGAGAGTCCTTAATTTTCTCTGTTGGTTTGCCGTGTAACATAGATTTGGAGGTTGAATAGTAAATACCAAGCATTCGTGTAAATATTATAGCTATAGTTTGAAACCTAAATTTGACCTCGGAAGATTATCAGCTCTGGTTACGACGCTGCATGCGGGATACCATAAAAAACTGTGAAGAATTCCAGAGGGTGCTAGGTAAACACGCTTATATACCTATATGAAATCACGGAACCGTCAGTTTACAAATATTTAAATGCACAATAATGAAAACTGCATTCATCTACATGCAATGTTAGGCTACTTGAAAACTGAACAGAAACCGTTATCGAGTTCGATTGCTAGAAATATCAAGAGCACACACTGTGTATACGGCACGATTATTGAGTTGTACCGAGATCTGGTGGTATGTGTTCAACTGTATTACAGTATAATGCAGTTTTGATGGAACAAAGCTGACTGGGAAATTGAGGTTTGACGGTCTGTGGAAAAGTTGGCAATCCTAGCTGGGATTATAAATACTCTATTAATCACTTAAGACAAACAGTAGTTCGCCCACAACATCGTTTATATTTACAATTTTGGATAACCCATCTTTACTAAAATAATTTGGACAAGCGCAGTACACGGTCTACCGCTTTTTAACACTTACCGGTAACACAAAATAACATGACATACTGTTTTCCTAGCATTACCACGGCGGGTTACTCGCTTTCTCTTCAATCTCCGAAACTTAATCATGCACTCACATTTGCAGAGAAAATAATTGTCTTCCTAGACACTGGTATTTGAAAGTATTTTATTTGTGTATTCAAATAATAAAATATGACTTTAAATAAATAATAATAATAATAATAATAATAATAATAATAAATAATAAATAAATACATAAATACATAAATAAAAAGTTGTTAGTAAGCTTGGATTGGACTTCATTGTTGCTTACGATGTGAAACAGAAACAAAATGGTGGTTTTAACAATAATAAAAGAAACGCGATTCGATTGTCTATGTAATGGCTTCAGTAATTTAGTAGTAACACATTTGCATTTGTTAACGTCTTGTTGTGCGTGTGAATATAGTCAGCAAGAAATTGCCAGATCACTCTAAAATTCCTCCATCACAGAACCAAAACACAGCAACATGTGGAAGACTTGCAGTCACGTGTATCACAGATCTCTTAACAAAACAAATCCGTTTCAACGATACATGATTGAGAACTCCACCGCCCAATTAGAGCTCCGAAATTGGGTAGTAACCCTGTAAACAGTGAACCTCTGGCCAATAAAAATAAGCGAGTAGGCGTACACATGCCATTGAAGAGAGAATGTTTACTTCCGTCAATAATTCTGAGAGAAAGAGGAACAACAAAGATAAATATTGTCGTATGAAAAACAGTAGTGTTATTTATCACCAATAGTTTGTAAACAGGTATCTTATAAATACTAATATAAGCGTTTTCAGTTTATGCTGACAACTCGATAAAGTCTGATGTTACCTTGCTTTTCTGTTTTACCTTGCTTTTCTGTTTTTCATGCAGTCCGCCGCTGTTTGCTTTTGTTTTTGTAAGATATATATATATATTTGATATATATATATATGTATATATATATATATAAATAACTGTTTGCGGCCTAGACGGTATGTTTTTGTGAACGACAGTAACCAGTATATTTCTGAGTACTACAGTAGTTTGTTTCTGTGCGCAAATTTGACAAAACAAGTTTGAAAATAATCATAACAGGTACGATGCAGTAAATTCATAGTAACATAACTTTTCTACGTCCAGCTAAACTTGTCATTTCCTGTGCATGGAAATTATAAAGATAGCTATTCATTTTTCCTCTTCGTAAAAATTGGATTGGTAGGTGAAAGATGCCATTCTTGGGTCAGGATTGGAGGTCTCCAGGATGGAGTTGGATAAAAACCGAGGATGGATGGAAACGTTTTGAGTTATTTAGCCATGAATTAGGAGACAACAATATCGACCTTGACCTGAACGAGTAAGTTGCAACCGTTTGTTAAAAAATACTTGATTAATGTCTTGTTTTGAAACAAAGTTGTGCACATTTTTACTTTCAAAAACACACGGCTCACTAAATGGATATTATAACGAAAAATGCATTTGTGATTCGCCCAATACGTGCCGCTTTGTTAAACGAATCAACGTGGTTAGTTGTTGCAAATGTAGCTCCCCTTGTTTGAACTACACGGGTTGACAGTTATCTTAAGTGAGGGTGCATAATGTGAAAAGTACTGTACGCTAGCAGCAAACTTGAAGTGTCCACATGGAGGCTGTTTAACAAATGAAAAGTATTTGTACAGTCACACCTCAATAAAATGCCCAAAACAGCAGTGTTGTCACTTAGACTTTAGGTTGAGTAACACCTTGTTTTGTTATTACAGCTCACACCCATCCATAGACACAGAAACTATGTGTTAGTAGTACTATTCAAATCTAACTATCCACTGACTCATGGTGCATACCTTTGCACCTTTAGCTCCATTATTAGAGCCACCATCTAAGTTTGATGAAAACTTGCTATGGACACAATACAGCACAGGTTATATGAGTATCAGAATTTAGGTCATGGTAGCAAACTTTTTTGCTGGGCTAAGGAATGCGTTGATTTAAAGGGTAGACAGTCAGTATTGTACAGAATAAGTGATTGATGTTAAAGGCCATGAACAGTTGTTGTGTGTTACAAAGTACAGCAATGAAAAGAAGCGTAATTCAAGAGCGCTTTTAAATAATACTACAGGTAGTTCTAGTTTTGTAAACACTTTGACAATATGGTCTAATGCCATTGTATGGTTGTTTAACATGTACACATCAGTTTTATATGTCAGTTGCAGGACATGTAAAATACCTAAAATAAAAACAAGCACGCTGTCTGACTGCAAGTAACTTGTCTTTACCATTGGCTGTTCCTGTTTGTAGATAAATAATTTGTCGAACAGAACAAGTTAGAAAATATATGTAGTGAGATTTGCACTGGGTGTCATGTCGGTTACTGTTGCATTGACCTTTAACCTGGGATCATAAAGTAGTAATAGCACAAGGGACTAGATCTGAAAATTGAAAATGACATTGTGTCATAGTATAGTAAGCCTCTACAGTCCCCCTGCCCCATGGTTAGCACATATTAAAGTATTATAGTGGTAGAACAAATGTCCACTATCTGCTTGAGTACATATGGCCTCCAGCCAAGCTTAGCTTGATGCTTGCCAAAGGTGCCCTAGCTTTTTAGATTATGTGTGGTTCGGGTTATGCTGGGGAAAAAAATAAGGTAGGTAGGTAAAACTTTTAATTACACTTTTTTTTATTTCCTGAATAAGCAGTATGAGCATGGTAAAAGTGGCAAGTGCTATTTTACAATACATTGTTAATAACCCCTGTTGTACTTTCATTAGTTACACTGTCATCCTGCTTCATTCTCCCACCTCACAGCTGGCTCAGGCTCATTTTGAGGGTGCATCTTCAAACTTTCTATCTGCCTTGTTTTATGCTATAGGCAGGTAGCTCTAAGGAGTGAAACTAGTGGAACTAACATATAGCAGCATCATTACTGTGACACTTGGTGACTGTCAGTACATTCTTTTCTACATTGAAAAAATATTGCCATAAAGTCTGCTGCAAATAAAGTAATTTTTGTAGTAGAGGGGAAAATAGAGATGAGTCGCCTATTAAAAATAACAAATCTGCAATAATTGTAATCTTGAATTCAGAAAATAACAGTAGATGTGGCAATTCATTAACCATTAAGTGAAACAAATCAGTTTTAGCTTTAAAACACCCTCATAAATTGAGGGTTTTTTTTGTGCATTATTAATATTATCATGGTACATTTGTTTAGACACTAAAAAGATTTTTTTTGAATACAGCCTTGTTTATCTTAAACGTGATTTACAGTGATGTATTTGCAACATTAATATCTGAAATCTGTCATATTTCAGTTTTGACAAATGAAAAATGCTGGATTAACTGGGTCAAAGTCAACTTTTATTCCTACAGTACACATTGCAAATACGAAAGTCAATAAACTGAACCCCCCTGTGATTTCCCAGCACAGCACTGGACGTTGCAGAACACTGCCTGTAGAGCTGAATTAAAGCATTGTAAAAATAAATAAATAAAAATGCCTACACACAAAAATCCCAGAAGAATGTGCCCGTGACCATTGGGATTTTGTTGCGGAAGACAGCAAAGGAAAGAAGGTACATCAAAGTGTGCAAGCACTGTCGAGTTACTACTATACATATTTGACACATTTTTGCAATCTGGAGACGCAGCGCCACTCACACTTGCCAATTTGAGCTACGATGTCTCACTGTAGATCAGGGATTGCAAGCTACACAAACTACACGAGATATCTTGTCGCGGACTGCGCCTATTTTCATTGCAGAATCGTAGACATCTTTAGGGAGAGTCATGGACTCAAGCGAGGAGGCAGTCGCTGTTGTCTGTGCATAAAAAAGAAGAAAACGCAGAGATCCATTTCGACGCGCAATTGGCTAGACATGGCCAGTATGGACTACTGATTTTACAGTGAGAGCTCGAGGTGAGGCAACACTGGAATGAAATATGAAATACATTGTATTACTTGTATGAGGCTGATATAATAGGAAAGTGGATATTGCTAATTTCATACTCATGCAAAATCCAGCATGAGAACTTATACCTCAGGGCCATAGACTGCACAAATGTTCAATATTGCGATAAAAAAACCCATTTATAACAGTTATAACATTGTAGCAATGCCAATATTTATTTCCTTGATGTCTGTGCTCTGAACCAACTTAGTAGTAGGTTACTACAAGTTTGTCATAGGTTTAAATATGCAACAACGTAATCTACATTCTCTCTATTTCTCACACACACAGACGCACACCCTTCCTCCTTGTATTTTGAATACATTAGCAATACAAGCATACAGTAGGGGTTTGAAAGGGATATCGAATACGAGTGATTGTAGAAATTGATTGCCATGAGAGCACGTACTGCCACACACAGTATCTGCTTCGGCATTAACAAGTTATAACAATTATTTACTTACCAGGTACCTGAAGTTCAGAAGCAATTTCCCTCCATCTTTGTTCCTTCAATGATGATATCATGAATCATGATAGGAAATGTCACTTATGTCAAAGAGACACGGGTGTTCCTGCCACATCTCCACCACCCTTTCCTCAATTTCGAGGCTCTGCACCTTGCGGGGCACAACCTTTCTCTTCGTCGCCATTGTTTGCTAGCTTGTCCTATTGGCTACTGGCAGCATTCGTCAAGAAATCTGCCCGTAGCCCCTCACACATTTCACAAATTGCTTTGTCCGGGACTAAAGTTTTCTGAAATGTTAGAAATTCGTCGGGATGTTGTAAGAGCGTCGGGAGATCGCAGAAGCCATTAACGAGGCAATGTAGACCCACACTTATCGATCATTTTGTCCCAGATTTTAAGAAATTGGTCGCTGATTCCTCAGCTCGTCGGTGATCAGCAAAAATTGAGCAGTGTAAGCCCGGCATAATCTAATTATTGGGAGTGCCTTACTATTACACCACCGGTTTCTAAATGCTGCCTACAGTATTTAATCTTAACTAACCTAGATTTTTTTTGTTTTTTTAAAAAAGGGCACTTGGGAATGTTCCTTATGCTTCTGGAGACCATTGAGTCAGTACAATCAGCTAGAGTTAAATTATTGTTTACTTTTCAACAGCCCATGTGTCAACTGTTTTTCACTTTTACAAGTTTAAAAGTGGTAGTCCAAGTGACTTGGGTCTTGGATTTAGAGCTGAGGCAGCATTGTTAGTATATTGCTTGTTGTTTTTAATTTGACAGATTTGGGTTTTCACATTTGGGATGCTGACTTCTTATTGCTGTTACTTGACTTTTCTATTTCCAAGTGAAAAACACATCACACTTCATCTTAGATTTTTAGTATCGTTAATGAAAAAACACAATAAAAACATAATGCAGTGTATCTCTCTCTTGCTTTTACAGTGTGTTATTTTCTTTATCCCCATAACATCCTTTATGTATCCCCCCACCCCCAATATTATGGCTGCATGGATATTGTGAACTTATTTAATGAGTTTTATAGTCAAAATATTTAAAAATCTAATTTGAATATAGTACATTTTAAATTTAGGATAATGTCAAAGACAATATTATACAGTCCTTCAGGCTTCATTTCACAGAAAAATATTGTTGAACACTTTTGATCTTCAGGCTGCTGATAATTTGCATGCTTGCCTTTTGTGTCATTTATTTGATGAATGGGGGTAAAAGATGTACAGTGTTTACATTTAATTATTACCATGCCTTCACAAGCTTATCGGCTTTGAAATGTTAATTTGCTAATAGAGTACAATGAGTAGGATGTTTTTTTAATGTCACTGGTACATATTTCATTCTAACCTGTGGTATAGAACAGAAGTACAGAATTGTTCAGTTTTTTAGATATTCATCTGAAGTATTTCTCATGCAAATTGATCTGTACATTCCATTTTTGTTTTAATATAAAATATTATATTAATGTCTGTTGAGAGGATGCAGTTTATCACTTGTACCATTCTGCAGCAGTTGCTGCCATGGACTGATCACACTTGCTGATAAAATGATAATGTTGACCTTATGACAGCTTCTTTCAGGAAGATGGTTCACCTGCCCATAGTGCTGCATGTGTGAAATATCACAGGCAATCCATCAATCCACAAAAGTATCTGTTTTGAAGACTATAGGGAATTACAAGAGCCATAATCTGTATTCCTGTGTGCTCTGTGCCCATTCATTTGTTTATGTAAAGAATTTATATTTGACCTGTACAACAGATCAATTACTTCAGTAATTGAATAGGAAACTGCCATCTGTACATGAATTTCGTTATCAGATTAGTATGGGACATTTGCGACTGCTTGTGGCAAAATTTTTATTTTATTTTTTTCAAGGGGGGGGGGGGGTTGTGCTGAACAGTATGCAGCAATTGTACCTCTTTTTTTAGTACACTATGAAAAACAGGTACCATTGCACTCTCGAATTAAGCTAATCCTGGTTGCTGCTTAACTAGGATTTGTTAAGTCAAGATAATTTAGCAGAATAGATCCACAGAGATTCAACATCTCTTTTCCGGGGTGATGCTCTTGCCAATTAATAAGGATAGTGGAATTAAAGACTTATTAAGCTACGCCAGAATTGTATTAGAATGTAGGCATATAGAATATACATTTTATTAGAAATTGATTCGGTAACATTAGCTTCCAGCTGTAGCAGCTTGTATCAGACAGTAGTTGCACATTGGAATGTCGCAGAATCAACTGAATCAAGCTTAAAATTAATCTGCGCAAGCTACCAGCTTTTTTATTTTGACTTGACATATTGAAATCTCAGATCATATCTATTGGACAGGCATATTGAAATCTCAGTTCACATCTATTGCACAGCAAGACACCATTGGTCCAAATGTATTGTATTATATGATCTACCACAACTAGCTAATCAATACTTTGCACTGACGAAAGCAAACAGTCCTGTGCTTGCAATTGCTGAATCATGCTCATTCTAAACTCTACAGCAAGTTATGTGATTTAAAGTAGATCACTGGTAAGAGATTGCTGCCACTAGGAGCTCGATGAGCACATGTTTGGTTTGCATTTTCCTTTTTTTATTTTCAGAACTTGATGTCCTTTTAAAGTTCATAATTACAGTGTTGATATTTGAAATATCATGTACTGATCAATGTTCAATATTTTCTGTATCCAATTAGGTTGCAAGATGAAAATAAAGAAAATCTGTTTCCAGGTGAAGATTGTGAAGTTGTAGCCAAAAAAAGAAAAAAAGATCATTTCAACAACAATACAAAATCTCAATGTAAGTATTTGTAAATTTAAAAAGGGGTTAGTGCAAACTTCCTTCACTAACACTGGTTCTTAATCTAAGGAATACATTTTAATTAAAGTGCTGCCCTCTAATCACTTTTAAAAATGAACTAATGAAGAAAAAGGTTGCTGTTTAGTTACCAAATGATATTTGTATCCTGCATTAAGTTTGGCAGTCCGTAGAATGTTCCTCTACGTCATACTTTTAGAGGTGTCGTGGGTCAGCATTTATACACAGAGCAGTATAACATTCAATTAGTTGCAGAATGGCTTGAAAATTAACCCTGAAGTCTGTGCACAGTGTAGAATGGAAATGTTTGCTTTGATTTGGATGATGATGAATTCATAAAAGATAACAAGACCTTGTTTTCCTCCATGGATATTATAAAGCAAAGCACCACTAAGTTTAAAGAATAAGTAGCTTGGTTCCGAAAAAAATAAACATTATACGTTCCCATGTGTTGCTACAATGGTTTAAATAACAAACCTGTCATTTGTCAGGTAAGTTATTTAAACAGTTGTAGCATCATGTGGGGTAATGTTCTATTTTTCGCAGCCCCGCGTCATACTCTTTAAGTAAGTTATTGCTTTTCATATGTAAATATCTGTTCACGTCTGTTGTGTTAATATTAATATTACTTGATATCGAAATACATGCACTATAACGATTAACATTTTCATATCACTGCCCACCTTAGTATTTACCATTTAACAGGACACAAAAAATAGGAAATTGATGAAATATGTAGCTCTGAATACATTTAATAAATCTATATTTTGTGATCTTACCTATTTATTTTTCTGTCTCAAGTTTTCTATCAGGAGAAGTGGATTTATGTTCAAAGGGAAAGTACAAGAGAAGTGAGTATTCTAATGTAATGAAATTTTCCAAGCTTTTATTTAAATGTAAATCTAATATCTGAAGTCTAACATTCTGCTATTAATTCTGTTTACAGAGACATGGTTACTGTACCTTAGGAGAAGCTTTTAACCGCTTGGATTTTTCCAGTGCTATACAAGATATCCGAAGGTTCAACTATGTTGTTAAAGTAAGTTGTTATTTGTTATGTTAAATTTAACAGGTTGCCTTTAGTATTGTTTATTTGATTGAGACAAGTTGAAATCAATATAGAGCTTTTAATACCATTAAAACTACAGGTTATTGCTGCAAAGTGTACAGCAAGTTCCCCAAACGCAGACAAGAAGATTCCTCAATTCAGTATTTTTCATGACTAATAATTGCAACAATATGCACCAGTGCTTTAAAAAAAATACTGAAATCTTTAGTGCTACATCCGTATGTTGCTGAGCATCCTGTTTACTTTTTAGTAAAAGTAAAACACATAATTTATTTATTTGGAAGTTTCTCTTGTTTTCACAGATAAACTTGTTTTGTTTTTTAGTTGTTGCAGCTAATTGCAAAATCCCAGTTAACGTCTTTGAGTGGAGCTGCTCAAAAAAACTACTTCAATGTTCTGGAGAAGATTGTTCGAAAAGGTAAGACTTCCCATTACTATATTTATAATATTTGTTTTTTGTAAATCACTTCTTCAAAATTAACGTTCAAGTCGTATTTACCAGGTTATATAAACATGTCTGCTAAATGTGTGTGTGACACTATATACTATATATATATATATATATTATATATATATATAGATATTCATATATATTATATATATATATATATATATATATATATTTTTTTTTTTTTTTTTTTTTTCAAGTTTTTCTGTTTGGTTTTTTCATGATTGTATGCACGCGTGATTTCTAGTTGCTAATGAATGCAAAAGTTTTCCTCAGTATTCCATGAGTAATGCGGTTTGCTCAGAATTCCGCGTGTAGTCTTCAGGCTTCGTTATACCAGATGAAATGGTTTATTCTGACTCCGGACAATGTTACAATTTTGGTATGTATTTTTTTTTTTTTTTTTTTTTTTTTTCAAGATTGCTAATCTCTGGGTTGTATAAGCTTTATATTACCAGTGGTGGACAATGTCACTTCATGGGTATTTCCAGTAGCCATTTTTATTCCTTTTACATTTGAGGTAAATAAAAACAAACATCACAAAACATGTTCGCCTGAACTGATTTTTTTTAAATATTAATATTTTTGAAAAATCATTTCAGATGAACATGTTTTGTGGTGTTTGTTTTGATCTGCCTCTTAAGTGTAAAGGAATGAAAGTACTGGGAATTTTTTTTAAATTAGGATTTGAGAGCGGGTTTGTGTTGTATTTGTTTCAATATTTAACTTAGTTTAGGCCATAAAATGTACTGGCAAAAGTAAAAATACCTAGTTGGCTACTGTGTTAATGCTGAGCGTGCTGTCTGTTCAGTAACTTGTTCACAGTGTGTTTACAACATTTAGTCAAAGCCTCCTGGCTTTGTTAGAGAAGACTGTGTTATTATGATATGCTGAAATAAAGTTTCAAACTGGAGACAAGTTCCTATTGCTGTTGTGGTTAGCGTATTGCTGCTGACAGCAAACATTGTGCTCTGTTTATTTTTGTGTTTTTACTGTACAAAATTTAAACAGATCGATTGAACATATACAACACAAAACATTTTTTTTTTATAAATTCAAAAGGAAATAATTTTTAGTGGGGGCTTCAGGTAAGTCTGATCATGGTGCATGTGTTATTTGTTTTGCAGTTCTAGAAGACCAGCAGAATCCTAGGTTGATCAAAGACCTCCTTCAAGACCTTGGTTCCACACTCTGTATTCTTATCAGAGAAGTAGGCAAGTCAGTATTGGTGGGTAACATCAATATTTGGATTTGTCGCTTGGAGACGATACTTAACTGGCAGCAACAGCTGAACAACCTTCAGATACCCAAGGTACAGCACATTAAACTTGCAATTCTGTTTTTGGGCAATTTGGAAATTAGGTAATTGTAGCTTGTCAATAAATATATTGACCACTAGAAGCCGATAAAGTGGCTTTCTTGAACAATCACAAATATACTACAAGCTGAAAAAGTGGCTTGCAAGCATCATGTGTGCCGGAGCAATACAAGCTTTGTATAAATTATGATTTGGTTAACACCAACAGCCAAACAGAAGAGAGTGTGTCAGTCTGTCATTGCAAATTTCTTTTTTTTTTTGCAAGTTGTTTTTTTTTTTTTTAAGTGTTTCTGTGGCTCGATCGAAGGAGATTTGACAACTACAAAAATGTATAAAGTGTGTTATAAAGGTTTATATTTGTGGTGAATTTACAAAAACAATATCTGACAGAGCTAAAAATCTATAGAATCAAAAAAAAAAGCTGTGGCATCACAAAAGTCGAATACGCGACAGACTGCTGTATATGATGATAAATTACTAAAATGAATACATAAAAAATGTGTTTTGGTGAAACTTGCATGTGACCGGTTATACGTTAGCATGTTATTCAACGTTTAACCACTTCTTTAGAGATTATATGTTTTAAACGTTTAAAATTCCCATCTCTAGTGAAGAGGCAATACGAGTCATACTGGTTGTCAAAGCAATTTCTATTTGACACGCTGGGTTACCAAATGGTAATAAATAGAAATCTGTTTACAGACATATGGACATTTTTGCATTTGATCGGTGAAGAGAAGATTTAAAAAAAAAAAATCCAACAAGCGTAACAAGGTTCTTCCACAGATGAACAAGCTGATCACAAACTTTCAGCATCACTATGTGCCTGAATGGGAGCTGTCAATTGGTGAGGGAATGATTCCAGCAAAAAAAAAAAACTGTTTAGGATTCAAACAGTACATGAAAGATAAGCCTGTGAAGTTTGGGACCAAATCTTTTGAGCTTTGTGAATCAATCAATAAGTAAGTTTACATTTTGAGATTTACACTGGGGCTGAGAGAGAATTTTGATGGATGTGGACCATGATGATGGATGTCTCTTGTGTTATCTGTAGAGAGTTGTATGTTGTTAATCTTAACTGATGATGGCTGTCTGTGGTTTCTTGTGTTGCCTCGCCCCTTCCACTGCTTGTAAGGAGATGGGAGGGAATGCAGAGTTAGAGTTAAAAACCCCAACATTGCATTTCCTTACTTTTTGTGGTTTTAATATCAACCCTAACATTAACAAAGTTGTTCCTTCCTTTTTGAGAACATGTTTATAGCTAGAAAGCCTGTATATTGTATTATAGAGCACTAAAAGTAAAAGTGGCTATATTTGTAAACTTGATTAAGCACGGCACAGGTTCATATGTGCTAAACACTGACACAGGTTTAGTTTTTCTTCACCTATTCACACAGTGTTTAGCTTTTCAATACTTCAGTTTGTTTAAATTATAATCAATGTGTTTGTTATCTGTTGCCTGTAGGTATTTAATTTTATGTTTAATTAAGTATACTGGTAAGTTGTTCTCTAGATACAGTTTAATCACAGTATATTTGTGCTATTCATAAGAGTAGGTAAAGACGGACACTCCATACACCCCCATATTCTGATTCTCTTTAATAAAGTACATTGTAACCAAGTCATTGCAATTGGAAAAGTAGTTCTCTAGATACAGTTTAAACACAGTGACAGAGAAACATAGTCCATACACCCCCATATTTTGATACTCGTAATAAAGAATATTGTAACCAAGTTTCATGACAATCAAGAGAAGTGGTTCTCGAGATACATTTCCCAGTGTTTCACAATCCAGTGCTGGGGACTCACTAATAGCCCAGATTTTTTGGTGGGAATTATTAATTGTGCCGCGGTCACCACCAGTTTACAGTTTTTCCCCAGTTTTGAATTTGGTTGCTGTGCAAGCATAATTCGTGCTATAAACCAGGTTTCTTGTTTGCCTATGACAGCTCATTACGAGTGCAAGAAAAAGAAAGATAACTAACAGTGAATTAAAGAGCAGCATTTTAATACTGTACATTCAGTTGTCTTTTAAAGAAATGTATATAGTTTAATACAGGACAAATACGTTTTTGTAACATTAACTGGAGCAAAACAGTTTTGTCATTATCTAAAAAAGACAAGAATTGTCGACTGAAAGCTATCAATTAGAATTTTTTTAGGTGTTTTTTTCTTTATGTGCATTTGTATAAGACTATGTTAAGAAAAGTTTGGTAACATTGGTGTTTTGTAACTGAGCTGTATCCCGTTAAGACCGCCGTTTATCAGCTGAGATGATTATTGGTTGTTAGTTGCACTGGAAATTAATTATATCCTGTGATTTGCTTAGTAAAGCCCGGCCACGCAGCATTTGACAAGCTGCATAAAATGTTACAATAAGCAGGTTTGTGAGATGATGTTAAGAGATGTAATTTCTCAAAGAACCTATTGTACATGGCGAGTGGTTTTTGAAACATTGTGATAATTCACAGGCTGTAATATTAAGCGAGGCAGTAAGATAAAATGGGTTCATCTGTGTATAAAAATAATGCTTTTTTATCACATTCCATCAGAGTTAGGTTTTCGGTAATTTGGAATTATGTACTGCTTTATTTTATATCTTGAGCTAAAAAATATTTATTGTGTGTGCACCTGCTGTGTGTTTTTAAATTGAGCTTTGCTGTGTTTTTTTTATTACTGTGTCTTGTATTGTACAGCGCTTTGAGATGCTCTGTATTGATGCGCTATTATTATTATTATTATTATTATTATTATTATTATTATTATTACTGTACAGTAGTTCATGATTATACTAATGATTACCCAGATCTTTTAAAGTGTCTGAAATGAACATCCAAAATTGTGAAACTGCAAAGGATGAGACAAATCTGTACTTTTGAAATATATATGTATTAGTAAAATTGTATTTTTAAATGGAGAAAAGTTGCAAAATGTTTTTATATTCTTTCATGTTATTTCTAAGTTTAGCCAATAAAATGGCTGTCCTTAGCCACATGACTATCAGTCGTCTCTTTGACCAAAAAAAAAAAAGATAATTCAAGATACTTTTTTACATATCCGTAGAACAGAGAATTACTGTGCGATAGATGTTTTACTAGTAAATTTATTCTGAAATTATGAAATCATTTTCTATTAAAAAAAGCACAAGTCCACTAATACCAGATTGTTTTAGGGAATCCCTCTGTGTCATATACATGAATGTAAATTATGTGATTACTAGTATCCACCAAACACAAACACAACTGAACTTTAGTTGCCCCTAAAGTGGCTGGTCAGAAAATTATTGCAAAAGCAATACAAGTTGATTTTTTGAAGCTATTGGATTCCGTAAGTTATTTACAGCATGTTAGAGGTTGTCCTCATAATCATGGGCATACTTTAGACCTAGTGATTTCTCATGGTTTGGATGTTCAAAATATAGTAACTTCTGACCTTTCTCTTTCTGATCATCTTGCAATTCATTTTGAGATTAAACTACCCTTAGTTATAAAGAGCCAGACTCGTATAATTAAAACTCAGGTAGTTAACTCATTAACAGCTACAATGTTTTATGAGGCTTTTAATATATTGCCAATTGCTCGGGCTGTATCATTAAATTAGCTGGTTGACACCTATAACACCTACATGATTAACAATTTTGATACTATCGCTCCAGTTAAAACACAGAGGGTGTTTTCCAAAAGAAGCACTCCATGGTTTAATGATTTTACTCGGAAACTGAAATGTGATGGTCATAAATTGGAACGCAGATGGAAGAATTCCCAACTACATGTTCGTTGTCTTGTGTGGAAAAGCCAACAAGTTAAAAATAAGAAGTCTTTGTTCCAGGCTAGGCTTTATACTATTCTAACCAGATTGAAAAGAAATAATAAGAATCCTAGATTTCTTTTTACATCTGTAGATAAATTAGTAAATCCACCTTTTTATTACTTTTACCTCCAGTATTGGTTCAATCTTGAGTTTTTAAAATTCTCTCAAAATAAAATTCTTGACATCAGAGATCAGATCTTACTGACTCCTTCTATTGTGGACCTTTTGTCCTACTTCGAATTAACTAGACCTGATAAAGTTATAATGGGAGGCTTTCTTGTTGTTTAATTTTAAAGAGGTCACAGTGTTAGTTAAGCATATGAGACCAACCACTTGTTCCCTTGATCCTATTTCTACTAAACTCTTAAAATATATATTTATTGTTGCTAATACAAGCATTTTAACAATTATAAATCAATCACTTTCATCTGGTATAGTTCCTACTGCACTTAAGGTTGCAGTGGTTAAATCCCTGCTTAAAAAAAGTAATTTTGGATCCTACAGTTATTAACAACTATAGGACAATTTCCAGTTTTCCATTTTTAACCAAGGTCTTAGAAAAGGTGGTTGCCAATCAGTTGTTCAGTTTTTTTTAGCTTGTAATTCTTTATTTGAGAAACTTCAGTCTGTATTCTGATCTGAACGTAGCACTGAGACGGCTCTTGTTATGGTAGTAAATGCTCTTTTGATAAGCTTAGACTCTGGCTTTCCTTCAATTTTAATTCTTCTTGATC
The DNA here is from genome assembly GCF_017654505.1 of Polyodon spathula. Taxonomy (NCBI): domain Eukaryota; kingdom Metazoa; phylum Chordata; class Actinopteri; order Acipenseriformes; family Polyodontidae; genus Polyodon; species Polyodon spathula. The sequence continues at coordinate 36,578,516 of NC_054538.1, read as the reverse complement.
TTAGCTCTGCCTTTGATACCGTAGACCATTCCATTCTCTTAAATCGGCTGGGGAGTTTTGGCAGGTGGTGTCCATTCTTGGTTTATCCATATCTTTCCTGTAGGTTTCAGTATGTTTCTGTTGGGGAGATGAAGTCTGATTTGTCAGAGGTTGTCTGTGGTGTTCCTCAGGGTTCTATTTTGGGTTCTCTGTTGTTTTCATTATATATGTTGCCATTAGGTGATATTATCCACAGGCATGGAGTGAATTTACATTGTTACACAGATGATACTCAGTTGTACTTGTCTTTCAATCCAGACAATCCCTCTACTGGGGCACTATTAGCTGCTTGCTTTGCGGACATAAAGTGTTGGATATCACAGAATTTTCTGATGTTGAATTCTGATAAAACAGAGGTCATGCTTGTGGGTTCACAGCACCAATGAAAAAATGTTTATTTATATAAAACATATCATAGCAGCCTTTCCTCAGAACTAAAACTTGAAGCAAAAAAATTGGGGGTAATGTTTTAAAATTACTAAAGCATCCTTTTATCATTTGAGAAATATAGCTAAACTTAGATCTATTATTTCTGTATCTGACGCTGAGAGGCTAATGCATGCCTTTGTTTCAGCGAGAATCGACTATTGTAATTCACTTTTTTTCTGGGGTTCCAAAGTATTTGGTGTCTCGCTTGAAGCTTATTTAGAATGCTGCTGTAAGAATTCTAACTAAAACTAGAAAAGGTGAACATATTACTCCTGTCTTGGCCTCCTTACACTGGCTTCCTGTGCAGTTTCAAATTGATTTTAAGATTTTATTTGTAACTTACAAAGCCCTTAATAGATTAGCACCCAGTTATTTACATTCCTAAATGGAGCCTTGGTTCTCAGGATGCAGGGCTCTTGGTTATTCCAAGAGTAAATACAAATAGTATGGAAGGAAGGGCCTTTTCTTATAAGGCTCCTACATTATGGAACTCTCTGCCCTATTTTGTCGGAGAAGCTAGGAGTGTTGCTATTTTTAAGACAAGATTGAAGATTTCTTTATATACACAAGCCTTTTTAAAATAGTCTTTTTATTAGTCTTTTTTATGCTGTTTTAGTTTTTATTATGATGTGTGTATTATATTTTTTGTAAAGCACTTTGGGGTCTATGATACAAGGTGCTATATAAATGAAATGAAATAAATAAATTAAATTAAATAAAATGATCCAATGAACATAAGAGGGTGAGACAGCTTGCATCCATCCAGACAAAATCAGGCATCTAGCCAGAAGGGTTGCAAAGGCCACAGTATCTGACTGCAGCCTACATATGGGAATACTGTTAGGTTCCATACCAGAAAGTGAAATGAGTTGGGTAGGGTCAGTGGGCACTTACAAGGTTTGAGAGAAGGTCTCAAAGACAGAGGTTCAGAATGGGGCCATCCTGGGACAAGGTCAGAACACATGGATGTGAGAATCGGGAGCTAGTTTGGATCTGTCACAGGTTGGATTCAGTTCAGGGTAGATTCTGGCCAGTTTGACTTTTGACCAGTGGAGGCGATGTAACACTTTAAATTGAATGAGCCCCTGTCGAGTGCAAACTGAAGAGGAATGCACACGGGCAAGAATGGATTCCAAATGTCATCTGTGAGGTTGAAACCTAAATCCTATTCCCACATGGTTTTCAATGTAGACAGTGAAGGGCAATGCAGAGACAATATAATGTTATACATTTTAGATATAACACCCCTACAGCCAGGGTTGAATTCTAGTGTAGAATCAATAGTGGATTTGGGAGGCAGTAGAGGAAATTGAGCAACTTTATTTTGCAGAAAGTTCAGAATTTGCAAGTAATGAAAAAAGTGTGTTTTGTGTTAGGTTAAATTTTAGGGAAAGCTGAAATGATGCAAAAGTATTATCAATGTGTAAATCCATAACTGACTCAATACTACCTCTGTACCATATACTAAAAGCAGAGTCTGTCATCGAGGGTGGGGATCAGATGGTTTACATTGACAAGGGCAGAGATGAACCTGGACTGCAGACCAAACCGCCACCTAAACTGATCCCAAATCTTGAGGGAGTGACACACCAGTGAGAGGAGCATAACCGGGTGAATAGGGAAGTGGACTGACAAGAAGCAGCCTCCATCGCTGTCCACGCAGGCCCGTCTAGCTGGGGGTGAGATTGTGACCAGTGCAGTAGATTTCAAATGTTAGCCAACCAATATAGTAAAATTGAAAGTTAGTTAGAACCATACCCCAGATAGAGAGCAACCTTGTCTTGTACCCAGGTGGAGAGGGAAGTATTTAGATTGCATGTTATTTGTGCAAACCGTGGCTGAGGGGGAATTCTGTGAAATACATTTGGGACCAAAGCCAAACCAATATAGAGCAGCAAATGGGTAATCCCACTCGACACAGTCAAAAGCCTTTTCCACATCAAGTGAAAAAATAACCTCAGGCAAGGGAGAAGGAGTATATGTGATATTGAAGAGACAGCGAAGATTAAAATAAGAGTGTCTTCCCTGCAGAAACCCTGTCTGGTCAGAGGAGATTATGGAGGGGATAACTGATTCAAGTTGGTGAACCAGGCTCTTAGCAAGAATTTTAAAGTCTGTGTTAAGAAGCAATATCAGATCCACAGTCAAGAGGGCCCTTATACTGTTTCACTAACCGTGATATAGATGTTTGGTGCAGCGTTGGGGGTAGGGACAGAGAAGTAAAAGATTCAGAGAATATAGCACTCAACAAGGGTGATAAACAGGGGCTACATTTCTTGTAAAATTATATGGGAAACCAATCTGGGCCGGGAGATTTACCACTCTGCATTGACCTAATAGCTTGAGTTCTTTCATCTGGAGCAAAAGCCTCCTTAAGGCGGTCTTTAGAGTCTAAGTCAACAGCCGGAACTGGGAGGCTCCCTAAATAAGATTCAATTAAAGAGGGCTCTGCAGGAGATTCAGATTCAGGGTAGAATAAAGTGTTTCAAATTGATCATTGATCTCCTGCTGATCAGTTGTAGGCAGGCCTGATTGAAAATTCATTTGTGGGATTAAATGTGACGCAGCAGACTGACGTAGCCGATGTGCTAAAACTTTGCTTGCCTTGTTATCGTGTTCATACATTGCCTGCCGTGATCTAATCCTTAATTGCTCCAAATGTTTAGTGGAGAGAAGGGCAAATTCAGTTTGCAAAGTCAAACATTGTTTGTCGCTGATCTAGCTGTAAAATAAGGTCAGTTAATTCTGAGAGGCATCTTGGTCGGAGTCTGTTTGATTTGAGCGCAGTAGGAGATTATTTGTCCACGTCAATATACCTTTAGGGTTTGCCATAATGTGGCTGAGGGATATAGAGTTGGTATCAAGAAAAAAAAGTCTATTTGGGAAGAAAGAAACTGAATAAAGTTATGATCTGAGAGCAAGAGGGGGTTGAGTCAACAAGAAAGGCAAGATCTCGTCTGTCTGGGGAAAAACAAGCTCCAAAACCAGAGGTGCATGATCAGACATACAGTGCCTATAGAAAGTGTACACCCCTTTTCAAAATTTTCATCTTTTGTTGTCTTATAGCCTGGAATTAAAGTAGTTTTTTTTTCATTTATCTACACATCCTACCCCACAACTTCCAAGTGAAAAAAATATTCCAAAAATTTGTAGAAAATTAATTAAAAATAAAAACTGAAATAGCTTGGTTGGATAAGTGTCCACCCCCATTGTAATAGCAATCTTAAATTAGCTCAGGTGTAACTAATCACCTTCAGAATCCCACACCAAGTTAAGTGGTCTCCACCTGTGTTAAATTATAGTGATGCACATGATTTCAGGCTAAATTCAGCAGTTCCTGTAGGTTCCCTCTGCTGGGTAGTGCATTTCAAAGGGGGGGGGGGGGGGGGTGGAGACTTATCCAGTTATGATCTTTCAGTTTTGTATTTTTAATATATAACTTTTTCTCCCCCTTAACAGTGTGGAGTATGGTGTGTAGATAAGTGAGGGAAAAACAATCCTCATTTAAATGCATGAAACTCTGAGGCACTAACACAACAAAATGTGAACAAAGTTCAAGGGGGTGTAGACTTTCTATAGGCACTGTAACTATGCCATGGTAAGTACATGAGTGGACAGTGGGAAGCAGTTTTTTGTCCAGAAAAAAATAATCAATACAAGAGTACGTTTTGATGAACAGGTGAAAAAAACTAATACAGCCAAGCGGTTGTAAATGGAAAGTGCCATGGATCAGAATCCCCATTTGTCAAGAAATTAACGAATAACCAAGGAAGATTATGAAGGATGTGCTAGATCTGAGGACAAGTGGTCTAGCTTAGGATTTAAAGTGCAGTTCATGTGTATGCAGTATACAGATATATACACGTACAGGTGCACTCCACTTATAACGGATACTGTTAGAATGGAGTTCAGTTTACAACGTATTGAGGAGGCATGTCCCTGCCAAACAACCGGCTTTAATATGTTAGACGTAGCAAAGACGCAAACCTCAGCATAACAACTCAAGTCATCGCTATGTATCCCAGGGAATGTAGTTCAGAAGCTGCTGTCAGCCATGCAAATCACACAACTCCCATTCATCAGCAAATGCCTGAAAAGCACAATTTCAGTGAAAATAATAATAATAATAATAATAATAATAATAATATATAATAATAATAATAATACAGTACACATTAAATAATCATGAACAACATTTGATTTTGCAGACAAAAAGGATCTAATGAGTCCACATTTCGATTCTCCAGATCATCAGTCTTTGCATAGAGCTTGTTATTTTCAGAGGAAAGCAAGCTACAGGTTAATTCAATTGCAGCATCAATTGCAGCAAGGCAGGTTTCAAACACATTCATGGAATCCTCCACCTCCCGTGCATTCTGACAACATGGCTTGAATGGGAACAATTGCTTTCTGAATTTCGGTACGAAGGGTAGCAATCTCGTATCATATAACTTCCTTGACGATCCTGTGAAAATCTTCAAGCATCATGGAGCTGTAGCCAGACCCCACAGCTCTCTCTCCTGTGATCCACTCAGCAACGAAGGTAGTTGTAACAGCAGCTGTCGACTTTTTGCCTGACTGTTTCAGAGGCATTGCAAATAAATTGAACAGCCAATAAATCAAATAAAATAGAAGCATGTACTTTCACCTTTGTGTATAAAACAAAATAAAGATGGTTTAAAGAAAGGATTGATAAGGATTGCATGTGATTTATTTTTTTAGGTTGTGGGAACTCTACCTTTTCATCTCTACTCCATAACTGGCCCCCTAATGGTCTCTTGAAAGCCAGTTCTTGCTTGCTCATTGTAATGTATTATATCCCAACACTTCTGCTTATCCACTTATCAATCCGGGTTTGTCCTAAAGTGAGTGTTTTAGTGGCTCGCAAGTGACTTTTGGGACTTCGATAGATATCTTAGATTGCTGTAGCCAGTGCTGTTTGATCACACCTTTTCTGTACAGAACAAAAGAGCAGTATTCTTTTTTGTTTTTGTTTTTAATTGACAGCTACCAGTAAGCTACGGATACCTTTTTAATAATTAAAATTTTGGAAGTGGCAAGTATATCCCCTCTTGTTTCGGTTTCAAAATTATTGTTTTCAAATTCCTCTAATCACTCATCAGACTCTTCTTTACTTCTGGTTTCTGACTCATAATAATAATAACAAGCAAGTTATACCAATATTAAATTAAGATACTCCATGTATCATAGATGCACAGGATGTTTGCAGGAAATGTGATTGGATAAAAATGTCATCGGACAACCCGCACCACCCCCACAACCCTTCATTTCAAAATAAACATCGAATAGTGCTAAGGATGAAGTGTGCTCATGGAAATCTGAATACAAAATGATTCAATGAAATGACAGCAATTCTGGAAAGATTGAATAAAACCAGTGTGCCTCAAAATACTATCCCGATGTCACATTTGAATAGACTGAGTAAATTTTACTTTACTCTGAGCGTTTACAATGGTAAAAATCTGTTTCACCACAAGTGTTCTTTTAGGAAGTGTTCTTATATGTGGAGACTACTGTATTTTCTTTTCTAATGTACCTGTGTATGTCCTGAGGCTCAAGTGGTTAATATTTTTAAAAAATCATAGAAAATGCATGCACTGGGGGTCGACTAGGGAGGGAGGGAAGGGAAAATATGTTCATAATTGTATGTAGAGGTGTTGTTTTTTGATATGTATAAAAATGTGATCACAAAAAAAAAGAAAATGCATGCACAGGAAGTATACCACATTAAACCTGAATCAGTTTCTCTTGATTTGCTAACCATTTCTGCCTCCCACTTTCCATGGATTGGCCAGCCCTAACCAAATCATGATCATTTGCTCTGTTCAAAATCTCAACTTTCTCAGCCTTTGGTACGACACAAAACAAGGGTTTTTGAGTTTGCACATTGCTTTCCATTTTGGTGTTGTGATTTGTGGTCCGACAACTAAAAGCCACAATGGCTACGTAATATATAAAAATGACATACTTTTCTGTAAACCTATCTATAAAAACTAATCGGGTAATACATTTATATGTTCTTTATTACCCATCAGTGAATTATCTGCATTCAGGTTTATGTTTTTGTTTTTTAATACAGCAAGTAAGCAATGGTGTTACACTTGATGACCTCCCACTCCATATGCAAAACAACATTTTGTACAAGTTTTCTGATGGCTGGGATATTGTTAACTTTGGTCAAGTGACATCAGCTTTGCACATGCTCAGCGAAGACCGGCATCTGTGGAAAAAACTTTGCCAGTATCATTTTGCTGAAAAACAAGTAAGCTCTCCATGCCTATCAGTATGTTTTTTTTTGTGTGTGTGTTTTTAATATTTTTTTTTTACCAATCGAATAAAGGGTGTAATAGTAATGATGGATGATGGAAAATCGCTTTGAACCCATGTGTGCAGCTAAATAGCATAGCAGATGGATTGCTTTAAGAAAAGTTTGCAATTCAAATGTGAAACTGCAGAATGTTCCCTTTTGCAGCACCACCCTGTGAAGCAAAAATAACCTATTAAAAAAATAAAAAGACAATAGTCAACATGTACATGTTTCTGTCAAGTACTGGATCACATAACATCCCAGGTATCCAGAAAAGATCATATAATAATGCACTCTTTCACAAGAAAAAGTTTTAAGAAAAATGTCAGACAAGTCACAGCTGACATCTGCCACTGTACAATAATCAATTAGCTAGACAAGAGATTTACCACTAAGATGTTTGTAAGCCATCGAATACCAGTGTCATTTTCTCTGCACAGAAGTGTTTTCTGGAATGTGGAGAATCAATGGCATATTATATAGTGCAACATTCTAAAAATTGCAAGGTTAAACTTTTCTTTTAGCCACCTTTTAACTATAACATGTAAAACTTGTAATATTGTAGTACATATGTATGTATATATATTATATATATATATATATATATATATATATATATATATATATATATACTATATAATATTATGCGATCTTAAAATCCCGTAATGTTGTGTAAATTTTATCCTTAGCATACTGTTAACGATATGGGGCATACAGAAAGTTACAATTTGACGAAGATATGCTTCTCCATCCATCGGTGTTGATTTCGTATTAAATTACTTGGGGAAATCAGGAACAAGTATAAAAATCTAATGCAAATTATTATTGCTACAGTCTGAATTGGTCAAATAGCCTGGTCTAGTTATAAACTGTTTTGTCTTTTGGTCTTTCTTTTATGTAATGTCTTTTGAAAATATTTGTAGTCCTGCAGGCACTTAATTTTGTCAGAAAAGGGGCATGTGGATTGGAAACTGATGTATTTCACACTTCAAAAATATTACCCAAAGAGGGAACAATACGGTGACACGTTGCAATTCTGCAGACATTGTAGCATTCTCTTTTGGAAGGTAAGTAAAATGAAATACTGTATTACTGAAACAGCAGTGTAATACTGTATGAGTGCCTTTTTATTCCTAAGTGGCGCTTTTTGCATTCTTTCTTTCTGAAAATAATGCATTCATAATAGTGGGTATTAGCCAGAATTCTAAAAGGTTACGACAGCCTTGCAGCAAACTGACAATGTTAATGTCTCTCTGCATTTGATTGCAAATGTCGAATTGCTTTTGAAAATATGACATTATGCTGTTATGCCACTATCCCCTACTTGTCTAGTTGCAGTTTTTTCCATTGTGCTGCATTCCTGCTAGTCTACCATGACCTTCCAATTTACTCTGGTTCCCCTTCTATTTTATTAGCCCCCAGACTCTGAACTATTACATAAAGCCTCTGATCCTATTTCCTGTTTAAATTACTTTCATACATTTTTTAATGGTCACTTTTTTATATAAAAGTATAGATTTCAAAGTGATATAGTGTTACTTGCTGTTATGGTTTTTGTGCAAGGATGACTAAGCAGTGCAAATAAAAAAATTAAAATTTTCCCTGCTGGTCAACCTGCTAACCAATCCTAGAAAACAACTTGCATTTTCAGACCAGCCCTGCCTGTGTAATGTGTGAAAAGTGTGTCATACATAGAAGGTAGTTCTTTGTTTCCAAATGAATGGTTCTCTTGGTAACCAGCTCCAGCAGAATTAAATCATGTAACTTTTTTAGATAGTTCCTTTTCCATAAATCCTCCTGTGACAGGACAGCATCACTAGCAAGATTGTTTCAACCAGGAAGGGAGATTCAGACACAGAAGCTGAAGTTTCAAATGTGGTAATACACACTTTATTTACAAACACTTAAACACTAAACATTAAATAGAACAAAACAAAATGGCACAAGGGCTCAAATAAAAGGTCTACAAAACACTCACAAATACATAAACAAACAGACAGGACGAGACAGCACTGAATAGAGCCCTGCATCGGGTCGGGTACCCGCGAATGAGCCGTAAAAGCAGGTCTGGTTTGGGTCGGGTCTGAATTTGAATCGCCAAAAACATTTTCTGTCCTTATGGTGTACTCGTCTGTAATCCTTTTCCCAAATAATGGTTTAGAAGGTAAATGTTGTGATATTTCCTGCACTAAAGCAGCAGGCAATTAGCTGACTAGTGTTTATGGTTTGTATTGCCGCTTGTTTGATATGTTGCAAGATCCTTTTATCAGGTCTGCTTGGTGATATTAACAATGTCTGTGGACGAGGTGAAACAAGATAGCGCAGGGTTTATATCGTAATAATAATGCAAGAGGTAAATTGGTGTGGAAAAAGTTTGGAATTATTTAGGAATCCTAGCTAATTAATATAATCAACATGTGACAGCTTAAACCTGTCATTATGTTTTTGTGAACTACAGCCACAAAATTGGTACATTTCTGTGAAAGCACAGGTTTAGCTCCCTTTCAACTAGTGGCATGAAAGTAATCGACAGGTATTTTATCGTAAAGTAAGTAGAGATAGTTAGTTAATATAAATTGTTAAAATATATCCAGACCACTAGAGAATGCTACCATGCTGTATAACCTATTGTATAAACTTAATCTGTGGAGAATAGTAGAGATATCTGTGTGTGACTGGTCTTATTAAAGCGGGTCGGGTCATGGGTTAGAAGATGTTGTTGTAGCAGTGTCAGGTCCTGTAGTAGCGGGTCCAGGTCGGGAGCAGGTCATACAAATCGGACCCACACCAGACTCTGGCACAGAACATAAAAAACATCCCCCTCTCGCCAACATCAACTCTAATCATTCCATCTAACTAACACCTGTGATCACCCTATTTATACACCTGAGGCTGGAGCCTTAATTAGTCATTTATTCAATTCATGGCTTCAGCCACATTCCCACGTGTTTTGACAGGAAGAAATTTAACCCAGTCCTTGCCAACCCATTATTCCCCACACCAACACACACAGACTGCCACACCTCCTTAAAGGAATTATTTCACACTTGTGCATAGTTGTACATACACATACACCTGCCACTTAATTATCTGAAACTGTATTATCCAAATAAATTCACTAATTTTCAAATAAAACTGCCTGTAGGTGTAGGAAAATCAGGACATGGCCATTGAACACCAGTTTGCAGCATTTAAACCTGCCATTTTATTATTTTGCATATTAACTGCAGCTTTAGTTCTAAAATCCATTGGTCAGATATAGTATGGACTGTAAGATAAGCATTCTAAATAAATAGTGGTCTGTGTTTACATTTTTGACAAATATATCTGCAGCCTTATGGCTTATCTGAAAGAACCAAACTCATTTTACTCTCCACCTGCTCTGAATTTGCTTATAATTTAATACACATTTTTTACAAGGACTTCTAAGGTGCATTTAGGCCTCCATATTTGGAACAAACAAGTATGTTACTTTAGCATTATTAGATATCAGAAATCTGCCTTCCCTTGCTAATCTTTAACCTTTCCTGTTTTCCCTTCATGCTTACTCATTTCCTTTCTCCCTGATCTCAAAGGATTGTCATCTTGCTTTATTATTCAAGGTACTTTATCCATTTTCATCACAGTTGTGCCTGGTTATCTTAATCTGTTTAGAATTTTGAGAAACCCCATTGTCCTATTACTGTATCTTGAACTGTATTAGAAACATTATACATTTGTGCATTTTATTATATTGTTGTGAAAAAAAAAGGCTGAAATTGGATGACGGTAATATTTCGTAACTAGCCTTTACGTCTGGGAAAACAAATATGTTTATGTAATCCATATACAATCACAAGGAGAACGTCTCCTTCTGGCACAGCTTCCTAAAGCTACTCATAATGTCCTGTATGATACCAGCCTTCATCCTTGAAATCAAAATAAGCTTTCCTTGCCTAAATTCTGCCACTGTATGGTTTGTGTTTAGTGGTCTGACATGTAGCTTCAATCTAAAGCAATATGTTTGTTTCTTTTCTAGGATTCAGGACATCCCTGCACTGCTAATGATCCAGATAACTGCTTTATGTCAGTTTCACCACAACACTTCATTGACCTTTTTAAGTTTTAGTCCATTCTGTTAACTTTGTTATTCTTGTAGAGAAAGGCAAACTTGTGGCTGCTTGTTCTGCTTTATGTGCAATATTTTTCTTTCTAAAATAAAAGGGTTCTGTGAAATATATAGTGTTGTATTGTGAAGGTAATTGCAAGTTGTAGAAAAGTCAGTGGATCAGTGGGCCCTGTCTAGAACACACAGAGACATGTTTGTGTGAAGAATAAATCCATAGTTTAAAGTGTTGTTAAAATATTTCTTGGGGGGTAATTCAGTCATTGGTGACGGTCAAAGGATGGGCTTTTATTTCATTTGTAATGAACGCACTTAGACTAAAGCATATTGTGTGTGTGTGTATATATATATATATATATATATATATATATATATATATATATATATATATATATATATATATATTTAATGTGTGTGTGTGTTTTACTTTTTTGTATTTTATTGAGTTGTTTAAATCTTATATTAACACAAATGTGTTATTGTTCATTTGTCATTTAAAAAACAAAACCAGCAAATATACTTATTTTTTTTTAATGATATACTTTTGCTAAATCTGCTATGGAACAGAAAGAAAAATCTGAATCCGTTATTTATGAAAACTGATTTTGTATCCTTTTGTGTTATATTTTGTAACCTACCTGTATAATTCTATGAACAGATAATGTATTGACAGAAAGCTATGCTTTAACTAGTGATACCATTACAAATTATGAATAATAATGAAATGATAACGACTAAAAGGTTTTGCTTCTGTTTTAATACTTTTTGAGGCTTTTTGTTGAATTTGTATTCCTAACTGTTTTGCTCCGATTTATAACCTTTGACATGATGTGACAAAGGGTGTTTTTACTTGGTACACAGTTCTCTCAATAAAGTTCCATTAACGGTGGTATCCCGTGTACATGAGTCATTTCAGTGCTGAATTCTTTTAATCGTTGACCATATTATTTCCCACTCATTTTCAGTCAGCCTTTGCATACATTTATGATTCTCAAAGTTCCATTACAGGCGTTGTCCAGTAGAAATTATTTGTTTCCCTGAAACAATGTTTTTTTAAACTCAGGGCAAAACAACTATACAATCTTTCACAATTCCATTTATCTTCATGTTTACAAACCATCTAGGTGATATGACATACCCATTAGATTATGCTACCTGGGATTTCTAGTATTATTTTTTTCACTACCCACATTTTTGGTTTGGTATTTGCTTAGATCTCCCACACATTCATGTCTGTTCTGCACATAAGAAACATGGGCTTATATTTGCAAAAATAAAGTATGAATATTACTCAGCTATGTGACAGGAAAAATTTACAATCTTGTAACTCATTCACTTCTTCATTGTTAAAATCCACAAGATTGTGTTTTGAATACTGCAATGGTAACATCATAGTACTGTTGCAATTTATTTACCCTTTAGAAACTTTGCAAAGGTATACAACTTGGTATACAAACCTGACAAAATGAAGAGATGAGAACAGGAAAGGTGTTACAGTAAAAAGCTTTCCTTTTCTATTCAGTTATAGTAAGAGGTTATTTTTGTTTTTTTATTAACATATTTCACTGAACAGAATGTAAGCACATGCATTATTAAGTGGAACAGTAGGCTAAATGTCTACTTTCAGAGGATTTGAAATTGTACCACAACCTTTTTCTTTCAGTTCGAGATATCTGCAAACTCATCTTTCTTGCTCCAAGGTAAGTTAGTACTGGATTACTGCTTACTGCTACAGTATGTAAAGTATTAGTATTATTTATTTGGCAGATGCTTTTATCCAAAGTGACTTACAGGTGTTGCAGGGTTACATTACAAGGTTAGTATTTAAATATAGTTGACAGTAAGTGCAAATATTACTGCTAAAGTACAATATCAAATAAGATGCAACAGGCTAGGATTCCAACCATTTATATTTACAATGGTAAAGTGGTAGTGCAAGGATAGTGTATCAGCTGAGGATCCAGTAATGTGGGGCTTAGGTCAGGCAAATACAGTACACAGTAGGAGGAGTAGATCAAGAGGTCTACAAGCGCAGTCTAAACAGGTGAGTCTTAAGGTGGGAGAAGGCAGTAAGAGATGGAGAAGTCCTGAAGCTCTCCGGTAACTGGTTCCACCACTGAGGAGCTTGGGAAGAGGAGCGGACACGGGAAGATGACATGATCAGTCAGCCAGTAGTGGAGCAGAGAGGACGAGAAGCGATGTGTGGAGCCACAAGGGATTGGAGGTAGGAGGGGGTGGTGTCTGAAGAGAGTGGATATAGATAGCCAGTGGAGGGTGTGAAATAGATGGGTAGCATGAGATTAGCAAGGCTGGATGATTTTAGGAGGAGAGTCACAGTAGTCCAATCTAGAGAGTACAATAGCTTGGACCAGAAGGACTCGGATTTGGTAGACGTTGCTAAGAAAGAAGCAGCAAGTGCGTGTCAGGAAAATTGTGTTGAGACGAGAGGGAGGGGTTAAGAGTCACATAGCAAATATTTTATATAAAAGTATAATAATGTAGTCTGACTACGCCAGAGTGGACACGCTCTCAGTAAGTATGGAGGCAATTACCCACTCGCACTGGTTCTTTTGTTCGGCACTGGAATGGTTGTGTGACAACTCAAGACGGAGAAACAGGACAACTGAAATAGCTAAGTTTAAAGGATTTATTTCCAGGCAGTTTGCACAAAGCAACTAACATAAAAGTATTCAATAAAATTATGTAGTGTAAAAAAACTGGAGCTTTGTATAGTAAAAGAAAATAGAATACAACAATGTTAAAAACACAAAAATAAATGTACAAAGCGGTATCATAAAAACTGCACAGTAAAAAGGCTGGAGCTTTGTATATTAAAATGAAACACAAATAAAAGCCACTACTGAAATACAGGACATTACACAAGAGTATACAGATGAAAAGGGTAATTATAATTCGGGCTTCTGATTTTTGAAAAAAATGAAATTGGTAGATAGCCAATAAACACCGGAAAACACTAGAAAAACTGTGGAAATGGTTAATCAATTCACGTTGACATTACCCTATTCCCATTTAAAAAAAATAAAACCTACTACAAAAATAATAATAAACACATTCCCAGTGCTGCTGGGCAATGTCCCACCTTTCTGACTTGTATCAATCATTCTGAATACTTTAAACCCGCCCCAAATACTGAATGACAGCACATTCCTACATTTCTATTGGAGACTCCACTTGCACGATTTAAAACGAGATTACAATCAGGAATGGAGGCTTGTTAGCAGAATTTAAAGATGTATTACAGTTAAGATACAGATGATTTAAAACAGAATTGTAGCGAAATGTACAAAAATGTCTGCAGACAAAAACCCCAGAATATGCTTGTGACGCTCAAGCATTTTGGAAATTAACTGAATATACTAATTTCATACTGTATATCAAAACCGAGAGCCCCGAAAAAAGAACGATTTATTTTAGCTCAAACAGCTAAAAATAAGCACCGAAAAATACAATTATTACAAAATCAACAAACCAGTGCACAAAGCAAATGTGAACAATAGTGTCCTTTATATAATATGAATAAAACACACAAGTGCGCCAAAGAAAACGTGATTTAAATAAATGTGCAAATAATAAAGAAAACAAACAACTACTAAAGTGCAGCCTTACAGTCACACCTAGGGTTTTAGTAGAAGATGGAGAGAATGATAGTCAAGGGAGACTAAAATAGAGAGGTCAGATTTTAGAGAGGTTGAGTTTGAGGTGGTGTGAACACGTTCATGCTGAGATTGCTGACAGGCATTCTGAGATGCGAGATGGTATGTGTGAGTCAAATGAGAGGAAGATCTGGGCATCATCAGTGTAGCGGTGGTAGGAGAAGCCAAGAGGAGATGAGTGTGCCAACCAAGCAGGTATAGTGTGAAAACAAGAGGAGAGGGGGCGAGGAGCCATGCCAGAAAACCTAGAGGAAACAGATAGGAGGAAAACCAGTTAAGAGCAGTGTCTGAGATCCCCAGGTCAGTAAGAGAGGAAAATAGCACGATCAACAGTGTCAAAGGCAGAGGAGAGGGAGGCAGTCCAAGAAGAGGAGAGCCAGTTACCGAGAGGGTTTGTTTCGGTGTGCAGGACATAACCCTGATTGAATAGGGTCAAGCTGAGAGTGCTCGGCAAAGAAGAATGCCAGCTAAGTGTGGTCCAGGGCTTGTAACCAGGTCACCGGTTCAAATCCCACCTGTGCCACTGACTGACTCACTGTGTGACCGTGAGCAAGTCACTTAACCTCCTTGTGCTCCATCCTGTGGACGAGATGTTAAATCAATGTCCTATTGTAAGCGACTCTGCATGTGATGTGAGCAGTTTTGAAGGCTGAGGGAAAGGAGCCAAAGAGTAGTATGAAATGGAAAGATCCAGTACTGGTGTTGCTTAAACAAGGCATCTTATCTATTGGAGCGTGTAATACAACAAACTCATTCCAGGAATGACAAAATGTATCAGAGCTAGCTTTAAATTGGTGTGCAGCTATATCAGAAAATGTTACTGATGCACCTCATGTTTACTCAGGTTTGCCCGATTGTTGTATACCAATAATGAGTTTTCACTGCTCTATATTGTTTATCTAAAATTACATAACTGCACACTGATCTCTCACTGTTTGCAAAAGAGGTCAGCTGTTCAGTTATTATTCAAAAACAGACCCCAAATAAAACATGGCTAAGAAGGTGACACTGATGTTATAAAATCACCATTTACTGATGAAATGCTTATCCGTGATGGAGTCCTACTCTCACAAAATTAACACATTCAGTGGAATACAATCATTATTTCAGATAAACAAAAAGATAAATAAACAACCTTAAAACACTGTAGTACGATAGTGATATTGGCTACTGACTCTGTAGTTACAATATTACCTTAACACCACAGCAATGTTTTTACCCTTAGAAATATTTTATTCAAAATTCATTACAGTAAATGCAAGAAAAAAAAAAAAAAATCAGGTTTACTTTTAAATAAAACAAGTAAAATGATCATTTCATATTGAAATGAGTTAAGGCATCAGGTCATGACAGCCAACAAACAGAAAACACACTATACAAGTTTATTCGTAGGTGCGTGTGTTTAGTTAAGACTTTAATTTCCACACACTTTCAGCATTTCCACATTGGCAAATATGTGTGATCAAATCTATTTTGAGCTACAGCAATTTCACTTACAAAAATGCTTAAACTAGTCAAATTGAAATGCAGTACTTAACAGGACATAAGGCATTTTGTGAATTCTGCATTTATATAGTTTATCTTTTAAAGCTTGCAACACTATGTATGTAAAAAATATACTACCAAGATTGAACCTTGCTGTATCCATATAAATTGTGAATGTTAAAAGAAAAAATAAACAACAAGTCAACATTAGCAGGTGTTGAAATTGGAATTCTAATCGGCAGTAGTTTATTCTAGTTCTTCCCAGTTATCAGTAAGATTTCCTTTGCTTCGTTTCCTCATGCCAACCAGCTTCCCTGCAGATTTTATACTCCACCTAGAGCCAAGGTTTCCCGATGCAGCCAAGTTTGTGTATTTAGAAGAAGCTCTTGTTTCATCCTCCCAACCAGGCCAGGAAGCAGAGTCATTTAAATTGCTGCAATTGTCTTTAGCAGTGTCCTCTTCAGTTATGTGTGGAGGTTCCCACCCTTCAATCTCATTTGGTTTCTTGGTAGGTGATATCTGTTTTATACCCACGCTGTCCCAGAAACTAGAACGCCTTTCACTTTTGACTACTTCTTTACACTTTTTTGTGCCTGGCCTGTAAGACAGAAGGAATGTATGTCATTAAGTTGAATTACTTAAAATGCTAATTCTACACATTGTGAAATACTATGACTTACATTTTAAACTTGTCTAAAGCAGTTGAATGTATAAATATTAAAAGCAAAAACGGACATGAGAAATACAATGAATAAAGTTTTGAAAGTGAGACACAAAAGCAGTAGCATAAGACTTGAGCATCAAGTGTCAAACCCCTCAGCTGATAATACAGTAGGCTCCGGCTAAGCAAGCAAAATGTTCTCTTAGCTGAATTGTTCTTTAAGACAGAATTGACCACCAGACAATATGACTCAATCAATAAATACATATTTATTACTTGTCATGACGCACGTGCATCAACATATGAAATTAACAAACAAGAGAAAAGCAATAGGCAAGTGTATGTTACTAAACTATAATAATAAAATTAAAACTGACAAATTAATGTTAATAAACTGTAACTAAATTAGCGCGGCATCCCTACAAGCATTTAAAAATGCAGCCGCTCTAGGTTAATTATGAATACTTGCATAGGAACAATATTCAAGACATGCACAACATTATTTAACAGAATGTTGAAGCAACTCCCTTGCTTGGCGACTTGTACCCGATTCAGGTTTTTTTCAGGAGCTCAAACAATTTCCAACTTTTTGTAGCAAAAGCAGCAGCGGCGTGTTTTGATGTTTGTTTACATGTCATTTTTTAGCGACGCAGTGCACGCTTGGAAATCAGAATACAAAACGAGGCAATGACGGTGGTTCTGGAAAGACTGAATAATCCAGTCAGTGTCTGATGATGAGGAGTTATCAGGTTACAAAACAGTACAGTACCAGTTGTGAACAAATTGCTAGGCACAGCATTTACAATGGGAAAAATCTGTTTCACCACAAGGGTGTTCTCATAGGCAAAGTGTTCTCTTAGGAGGTGTTCCTATACAGACTACTGTATTAAAAAAAGACTTAAGAAAACATGGGGACTTATCTAAGTGATGGGCCATTGCATTAAAATGGTATGCTTGTTACATAGAAAGTCACCAATATAAGAATAAATGTCAATGTTTTTTATTTATATATTTATTACAAAGTATTGCAGTATTTATTTATATTTTATTACAAAGTTTTTTTTTTTTTTCCCGATTGGAATTTTCCACATGGCTTCAAATACCCTAAACTACTCCAAGTAACACATACCTTTCTTGTACTTAAGCAATATTAGCAGCTGTGAAAAGATAGTGACAAATCAGAGGTATGAGAGAGAATTTAATTCTGCCACATACTAACTAACACGCTTAATTTTAGCCTTTAATATGGGTTGGTGACCCCTGGTTTACAACTACCATCTAAAACTTGATTTGGCTGTTCCCTGGGTTTAGTAGTGCCCTGTACTTGTGGTGTACTTGTTATGTCTGCTCTGTACTTCATATTTTTTAACCCATACTGTAGTTGCAAAACGTTGAAGAGGAGAAGAAAAAATGATGCTTTGGGCTACAGTGGGTATAAGAAATGCACTGGTATTCCATCACACAGCCAGCACACATATACCTCGTTTCCACACCTTGTCAGCATGGTAGTTAAATGGCACAGTAATGGAAGCATGCCAAGCTGTCCCCACGAAATACGTACAATGGTAACACGATATCGAAGACACCTCAAGATGGAGACGTAATGTCAAAATGTAATTAAATTTGTTATCTTATTTACAGAAAATGTATAAATTATTGAACTTCATGAACAAAAAATGAAAATTACCAAAAGCAGAATAAAAATATCAATGAACTATTTACATAGAAGGCAGAAGTCTCACGGACAGTACTGCGTGATAGCAAACTTTTCTGCTGTTATCAAAACAATATAAGGCCAAAATGTTTTTTTTTTTTCTTCTTCACACCACCGGGAAACATTTATTTCTATTCCGGTAGGCTAGCGAGATAAAGTGACACTTATGCTCCTAACGGTAGTATTTAGTTTGGATATTCTCAACATGTTTTTATCAACATTTTAATTCTGAAATCCCTCCACGGAGTTCTTTGTTTACCGCCATTTTTTCCATTTTGTTACATAACAGTGTAACAGTGACAGAACAATGCCAGCACGATGCTGAAGGTTCAGGGAAATGAGGTAATATTGGCACTGCATGCACGCCTAGTATAATCTATTATAACCAACATTTACGACAGAAAGCTGTGCCAAGTTTGAGTGTCTATAATATATAACGGAAAAAAGAGAAGGCATAGGGGCTGACGTAAGGGTAAGTGCAAATTGATTTGCAGCTGCAAAACACCCATACTTCGGCCAAAATCTGCGTTTTGCACGCATAAACCATGTTTAGTGGCCGTAGAAGTGGGACTTTAAAAGCCACTAATAATGTGGCGTATGTAAAGAATGGTTTTCAACTGGTGTTCTGCACCCGCTATTAAAATTAGCACTTCGCCATCATTAATCCATTTAAAATGATCTTGAAATCTATTCCAGTGAAGAAAAGAGCATGGAATTGGGCGGGGAACTGGAATACTAGGCAGGCGCAAACATTCTAATGAGATGTAAGGATTTTGCTTTGTACTTGTGCAATTGCTGACCCTCCAAAAACTTTACACCTCCTCTTACTAGGTGCAAACCATTGTAAAAGTGAGTAATTAAAGCTGTATAAAACCCCATAAACCTTCAGAAACCTGTCATTGGACGGCTGCTGTGGTACACTTCCTGATGTTGCGATGCTTGGCTCTTGTTGAGGACAGGCAAGATGGAGAAGACCCTGCATACTCAAACCCAGGATCACTTAGGGATGCCAGAGGATGCGGTGGTAAGGCGTTATCATCTCACTACACAGGTCATCCTAGATGGAATAGCTGAAATTCACTTGGATGACTGTCCTCCTGGTAACACCGAAAGCATTGACTTTCCCAAGTACAGAGGACCATATGGCCTCTTTGGTAGTATAAGTGATGTTGGCTGAGGCTTTTCCAAATAACTAAATTTCATGCTGAGTGACCTCAGCTGTAAGGACTCGCAGCTCCTCCTCAAAAAAACATTATTTTCTTTTCCATGTGTGAAGAGGACTTCGCTACCCTTCTTCAGACATATTTTTTTGTTTGGTTTGATTTCCGTGCTGCACAAATCTCATACAGCACCTACTGCTGCCTGTTCTCCTAATTCACCTCACCTCTAGACTAAGTGTGGCCGCTAAACAGCCCGATACCCAGGCGGTGCTCACTGCAACCCTCATTATCATGATTGCAGCTCATTATTATTGCATTGAGTAATTTGCATTGTTCTTAATCTACATACGCCGCAGAGCAAAATAATTGCCTGGCCGCTGGGCAATTGGGATTTTGCAGCTGCAATTGTTTGCACTACGCTTATCCTTACATCAGCCCCACAGTAATTAAAATCACCCACTGACCCAGGGCCTCAAACAATACAATTTCAGTGGAAACTGTAGCTATTTATAAGAATGTGCCAATGCCGAAGGGAAATCAGACTAGAAAAAAAGTAATCAGATTGGATTTCAGGAGGTGAGAGACAAGGAGCACTTTGGATACCTGTGACTTGCATAGCATTAGGAACTTTGAAATAAGGCTTACTCTTTGTAAACTAGAAGTGAAAATGTTGAATAACTTGAGCCAAAAATCATTGAAAAGGGGCCGTAAACAAGACGGGGGGGGGGGGGGGCGATTATGAAATGTAAAAAGCTGTGAAAAATTTTTTTTTTTTTTTAGTACCGGACCTATTATATAATAAAAACAGTTTGTTTTGTCAACAAAACGTGCTGTATCCGTAATGTAAAAACTGAGGTATATATAAATTACAAACCTATTATATATGTTATTATTATTATTAAATATTGGTATAATTATAATATTAATTTATATATAATAATATTAATAAATTATTAGTTATTATTAAAATCGTCTGTTAAAATAGACAATTTTTATTTCTCAAAGCCCCAAGAGATGGGGTGTTGGGGTGATCTATGCAACTGCCCCGTTGCCCCACGTCTCGTCCGAAGGATACATCACATACATACATACATACATACATACATACATGTACAAGTTTTCCTACAGAAACGTTGCTTCAGCAAATCTGATCCTTATAGTCTACTAACGGAGCTAAAATACCAGCACTTTAGGTTAATAATGAAAAAATGATCCAGTCAAAATGTTTAGTACAATATTAAATAAAAATATATAAAAATATTGGTAATAAAATCAGGCTACCCTACTCCGCACGTTTCCCACTACATAGTATTGTAATAACTTTTTTTGTAGTAGTAGTAGTAGCGTCAGTATTTTGTATAACCTTGCTTATAAAACAACTTTATTATAAAGCACTTTTTAGGCATCAAATTGCAATAATCTGAAACATTGAATGAAACACTGAATGAAGAGGTCTTTAAATGACTCGTATTATATGCCTTGTTTTCCCTGTTTTGTCAAAGAAGCTTGCCAATAAAGGATTGCTTGACACATCCTTCAGTTACAGTAGAAAGTTGTGCAAGGTCCCGTTTTGTGACGTAATTTGCACTGCTGACTTCTCCTAAACATAATGTACGACTTCCGGGCATGTTTCCATGCAAAAAGAAAAAAAAAAAAAAAACAACAACAACCACCCAGAGGTTTTGGTCAATTGTACGGCTCTTTAGCGCGAGAAGACGATGTAAATCAAAGAAACTATAAAATGATATCGCAAAAGTCTACTGGAAGCCATCATAGTAGTAGAGTATTTCATATTAGATTTCAAAATGTCACATTTTAAATTTCTCAGGTTTTCATTAAGTATTGAAAACTACAATGCGGTATGTAATTCATTATGTCAAGATAACATTATTCTGCAGGTTTCATTCAGCTTTATGAAACAAAGTTAGCTAATTCTACAGGGTGAGCTAACTTGTTATCATAGCTGCAGTTTAATCATAACTGCTTATGACTACATGGAGCATGACAATAAAAAAAATGCCAGTGAAAACTACAATAGGGTCTGGACTTTGCCGCCAAAATGAACTAAAAAAAGATAGCGTGCTATTCAAGTGCTATTCAAGTTATACTTCACTGTCTGTCCGACACAAAATGGCGTTGTTGTACCAAAGGCTTATGTGTGAGAATAAATCAGATGAACACCCAGGCAAAATCCAGGCCTTATTAACACCCGTCCTTTCCATTGTAAAATTTATAAGTGAACATAAATATTTTAATTATTTTACAAAACACCAGGCAAATAGTTATCTTACATACCCCTCACCCCCAATCACCATCCGTTACAAAAAAAAAAAAAAAAAAAACATTCCATTAGAATGCCAGAAGGACACCCTGCTGTCTCACAGCCCACAGATATGAAGCTCTTGATTAAAGCTGCTTATCAAGCTCTTCAACAGCCTGACACTGGTTCAACTGCAATATATTTGTGTATCTCACTACCCGCATTGCACTTGAGCAGCGTCCTTCAAAGTATTATTGAAGATCATTTCAACGTCACAGCAGAATGACGGTCTACATTCTGTTCTAGTGCTGCTACAACTTCATTTGGTTTTCAGTCTCAGGTCAGTGGCAGCCTTGCTAGTCCCCCAACACACAATTCTTTGTTGATGAGTGGTTAACATTTTTATAATATCCACCTCATCTCTCTCATTTAATAGAATGTGTTTTTGCAGTATTATTTCTACATAGATCAGTGTTTCTCAGATAAGCCACCAGGGTGTTTTTGTATAGCCACAGCAGGTTCCCATCTTTAAAATCAACTTCGCAATGTTCATAATGGTAACAGCTATGCAAATTGTATCTATCCTAGATCACTGCTATTACACACTGTGTGACGTGCATTCTCATTGCTCCAATTGCTTCCCTATATTCCATATTATATTGGGCAGTATAATTCAGACCACTGGCTCTGTGGTTTCAATATGTCATTAAATAATATCAACAAATCTACTGAAGTCAAACAAACTAGTGCACATAAAAGAGCAGCATTTGACACCTAATTGTCTTAAACCTGGTAAATACAGTATACACAAGATCTGAATATCGTAAAAAGTGAGAAAATTATATCTTGTTACTTATCAAAACTCACTATAGAAATTTTGCAAATAACCATTCTCTTTGGATGTTTACACTGTGCATGTCCAACTTAACCATGTTTTACACCGCACTTTACCATGACCACCACTGTGCTGCACTAGGTTTGCCCATGTTGTACTAAGCTTTTAAATCGGTCAAAACCAGATAACCTAGCTGTCACAACAAAAGTCAGGTCTGTTTCTTTTTTACTTGCAGAATTTTTTTTTTTTTTTTTTTTTTTTTTTTTTTTTTTAAATGTGGGAACCTATGTAACTAAGGCCTTTTACGCAGCAAAAAACAATTGGGAAGTAAACGTGAAATTATAAGAAATTTGAATGCAGTTCCCATGTATCTTATATGGAACACATTATTTATATAAAACCGACCAACCTCCATAGCACTTTTTTCACACAGCTGTTTAATAGACATAAGGTAGGGGTTAAGATGCCCCAGCCGCAGACAGAAGCTCTGACTAGAGAACCAGAGTAACAAGTTCCTGGCAGCCCGCCCTTGCCAGCATGGGAACTCTCCAGTCCAAGCCTAGATGCACGAAGCAAAGAAAGTTCAAGAATCATATACACAGTAGACAAAAACCAAAACACTGCATAGTCTGTACAGACAAAACAATTTCCCAGAACTACATGCCCAATTGTAAACCACAACTAGGATAAACATTTTGATTAAACGTCAGGGCCAGAGGTGCAATTAATCTTGCACAGTAACCAGCACAATAAAAAAAGAAAGCACTTGGAAACATAAGGACCAATGCAGATAGCAAATTGCAAATAAAGAAAATATGAATATAGCAGGCAACACCTCTTAGGCTCAATGATTTTATTATTTAAATGGTGGCTGTATTTAGATCTGCCACTGACAAGATCAATATAATAGCTAGTTTTGATGATGGTTCACTGTACAAAATTTTATAACTAATGAAAATGCAGTTGTACTAGCTATGTACGGCAAATGCACTGGGCATCAGGTGTAGACAAAGCAGCCATCGCTTCACTGTCCAAGTTGACGTATCAAAACC
Organism: Polyodon spathula; assembly: GCF_017654505.1. NCBI lineage: Eukaryota > Metazoa > Chordata > Actinopteri > Acipenseriformes > Polyodontidae > Polyodon > Polyodon spathula. The sequence continues at coordinate 36,554,774 of NC_054538.1, read as the reverse complement.
AAATACAATGTATTGGATATTTAGTACAAACAGAACAGTAGATACCTATAGGTGTAGGTTGACATACAGATACAAAACTGCAAATTTGAGAGAAAATAGTAATGTTTTCACATTTTACTTCTATTTAAAAGAAGCTACTGTGGGAAACTTTAAACATCTAACAGCAAAACTGTGCATATTTTGGTTTCAACCGCGAATCTTATCAGAATACTTCCCAAACATTCCTTGCTCTTGCATTCATTTTTGTGTCAAAACAGCAAACTATGAATCTTGCCCTTATGCTTGGAGGAAAAAAATGCCCAAAGTCTGAGGTTTCGCTCTGATCAAACAATTATAAGTGGATCTGTTTTAGATTTTTTTTTTGGAGAAGCCCTCAAATTACATAATGCACAAAGTATTTAAAAAGTTAATCAAACAGAACACAAGCATAGAAACATTTCACAAAATGAAAAATGAGACAAGAGGTGTAAAATACCACTCTGCTACACTGTTCTCTGAATGCATCATATGGTGGATCATTTTGGTGAGGAATAAAATTTGACTATATTGAAAGTTGAGAAAAACATGGCTCGACCATGGATTCCTGCACTGCTAAGCAGCATTTTAAAGTAGGTTCAAATTATAGTTGTGCTGTTTGTTATCACAGCTAAAGTTGTTTCATCAGCATAACATTTAAAAACATAAACTGAGATAATTAGCAGCGACTCCAGGGCCATTCCATAATAAACCACCCAACAGGCATTATCCCAACATCGCTGATTTACACCAAACTTGGATCTTAGGGTTGTTTCAAGGAAATACAAAAAAAAGATTAACATTGGAGGGGTGGGTTAAGAGTGCCCATCAACAACATTTTGACCCCTTGACCTGATCTGTCTAAAAACTTAAATTTGAGTTTTTGCTTAAAAAAAACTAAGCAGCGAGTTGGGTGTAAATCCCTCCCTTCAAAACTAGGGGTTTACTTAAATAAGTCAATATATCCCTTTACAATAATGTGTGTGTTTGGGCAAAACATCAAGAAAAACCTTCAACATCATCTGCCATATGGTAAACAATGTATGCAACATGTTTTTCACATGTGAGAGCACGGCAGTTGCATATATATCTTGGTCCCAAATCTAACACTGCTGCTAAATATTTATGTATTAAAAACAACCCCCTGCTTTATGCTGCAGATTCACTGATCTTGTATTGTGTCTATACTGTATGCAGGGCCGGTGCTCGGCAATTTGACGCCTTAGGCAAAGTCTAGCATGGCACCCTTATATCAGTCAAGTAATGATAATTTTATTTAATTTTTAAAACAATCCAGTTTTTCAATCAGCTTGCATTGTGCAATCGCTTTGTGTGTTCGTACATAACCTGGTTTCAGTTATGAAAATGTGTACAGACTACGTAGACTTTAAATTGTGTTTCCTACAACTTCAATAGTCATAATTTTAAACTGTAATAAGAAACTAAATGTACTGGTTAAAAATGAACATTAACGCTCCCTTGAGACTGCAAATTAGCTTTTTCTTGCTTAAATATTTTACAGAAGAACACAACACTAAAAGGAACTATCCAACCATTTTGAAAATTCAGCTCATGTCCCGTATAAATAGTACTACATGTCTATTTATAGGTGTTTATCGATTGATTTGGGACATCAGAGAATTGAACACATTTTATTAACATTGGTAATTACTGTCAAAATACAGTAAATTGCCATAAATTTACATTAACTTGCCAAACTTGTTCTGACTGTGAAAATCAATGCCTGGTCTATAGGCTTACTTCTTGAAACTTTACATCTCCATTACAGATGACATAAGTCAGTCACAAAGCAATTTTCTATAGAACGGCATAACAGATAGAATGAATGCAATTGACTATTGATCACTCCATACCAGACCTGGGACAAATAAATATTTGAAAACCTCAACTATTTCAAATAGTTGAAATATTTAAATATATTTCCTAGAATGAATCAATTTTGGTTTTAAATATCAAATATTTGAAAAGAAAATTAGATAGAGATGGATAGATAGAGACAGATAGAGACAGACAGATAAAAAGTGTAGTTGGGAGAGAAGAACAGGACTATACCTCCCAGGAGGACACGGGCTGAAAAGCTCTAATTTGATCATTGTTTTTGTTAATTGTTTTATTAGTAATTATCCCCTGCATCTGGCTATAAATGTGAACCATTTTGAGTTGTGCTATGAGAAACTGTGTTTGTTTTGTTTTGCAACCAGTAAACAAGCTTACCTGTCTGGTTATTAGAGAAGGTTCCAGCCTGTGTTAGTTAGTGCTTGAAAAAGAGCTAGGTTTTGTTATAGTTTTGTTTTTGTTGTTTGTTAAATACAGTGCAAAAGCATTTTAAAACCTCAATTTCTGTGTTGGGTCTGCTTTGAAAGGGGCAACAAACGCGAGTGGTAGCTCGCTCATATATGGTGGCAGCAGAAGAGTGCCCCAACTGACCCAGAAAAGAAAGAGTGACAATAAATTAGAAGAGTCCTTGACTGCAACGGATAGTTGGCGAGGCAGGACGAAGCCATTCTCCGGCTAAAAGAGGCCAGTTGCAGGTGGGAGGAGTCGCTACTGCTGACAAAACTGTCGGCGCCTGCGTCGGAACCATGAGTGCCCGAGATGCAGCAGGAGCAAGACGGATAAGCACCGGGGTTGTAATCAAGGGAGAGGAGGCGAGACATCCACCTCCACCACAACATAAACCACCACCTGTGAGAGCTACTCTGGCGCTTGTCAGTGCGGTCACTTAACCCATGCTCCGGGACACCCTACCGATGGTTCCGGAACCCCTTTCGCTGGACCTAGATCCCAGGAGCGAGTTCCATCAGGCACGGATCCTCACCTTTTCCCCTACTACGGTCCCCCTGCAACTCCAGATGTCACTCCACGTTAAGCAGACATCGCTTAAGCTCTCCCTGTCTGTTGTGATGCTCCCCCTGGTGGTTCAGAGATCTCTAAGCTGGTGTCAAGCCTCAGACCTGCTGTACCACACACCAGGTCTCTGTGTGACGCACCATTCAGCCCTGTTGCCTCGCTGTGGTCCCTCGTCGCAGGTTTTCATTTGCCCGTGGAAGAGGCTGAAGACCAAAGAAATGGGACTTGAGGGCAGGTGGTCCTTTAAAAAGGTGGAGGGAAGTGGCCTTGGGATGGGCGGTGTCTTATAAAGACAAGGGAGAGGATGTGTGAGACAGGGCAAAAGGCACTGTGGGGGGGAAAAAAAATTGTGCATGAGTGTTTATTGTATTGATAATTGTTTGTTAATTACTGTCAGCTGGCGAGTATTGCAAATTGCAGCCAGCTGCAGGGTATAAAAGAACAGCAGCCAGTCTACTCGGTGCTCTGCTGTGGGAAGAAGCCTGACAGAGTGTGTTCAGTTGTATTAAAAAAAGTAGTATGTTAAGCCTTTTTGTTTTGTGTGTGAAACTGCTTTGTAAACCAGAAAGCAGCTTACCTGTCCGGTAATTTAGTATCCTGATGTGTGTAGTTAGTGCTCGGACAGAGCTAGGTTTTTGTTTTCAACTTTGTTTATTTTGTAAATTAAACAAAGCACGTCGGCGCTTAAACCTCAAGTTTTGTGCCAGGTCAGTTTTTAAAGGGGCAACAAGCCTTTTAATTCTGTGGAGAGAAGTGTAGATGGGTAGCAATATCTCACAATATATTTTGCAGAAAACAAATACTATTTGAAAATATTTAAATATATGTAAGTTATGTGAAAAACATATCTTCAACTATTCCCAAATAATTAATGAATAATCTAAAACTAAAATTTAATTGTTACCCTAAATGTATAATTATGTACCAAGTCTTGCAGTTACCACATGCTGGTTGAAGAGGATTTCTAATGAGGCTCAGCAAGTTTTATTCAATAACTTCAAAACAGGCCATTAAACCATTGGTTAAAGATTTCATTGTTTTAAAATATTTACCCACAGAAATAAAATATTCAAATATTTCAATTAATTGATCAGGTTTCCAAAAGATAACTGGGTGGTTAACAAGGACAAGGCTTAACCTGCTTAGGATGCAGGATAATAATTAGGCTGCTGTATGTTACAGTTACATATATATGAAGAGTTTAAAGTATTTCAACTACTTTTACTCATATTTAAATATTTTCAAATAGTTACTTTCTGCAATCAGTATTTAAATTATTTTCAATGATTTACAATTTGCATTTAATTATTTTCAAATAAGTTACTTTCTGCGATATGTACTAAATTATTTTCAAATAATAGTTACTTTTCACAAACCATATTTATAACTATATTTATCCTAGCTCTGCTCCATACCATGTGAAAGACTCTTCAGTGCGACGCCAGTTTCCACTAAATGTCACGGGAGCACTGCTTCACACACAGCGGTAAAGCAGATTCCTTGTTTTCATTCTGCCCAGGTCTTCCTCCGGGCCTGACTATATGCATCACATGATCGCCGTTGGTGTGTTAGAACAAGGCTGAAGCATCAGGAATACTTACATGTGTTGTTGCCGTACAAAAGTAAAATTACATAAATCCAACACGTTTATAAATGCACAACATATTGAATATATTCAGTTGTTAATTAAGAATACCAGTTTTAGGTATACCCCTCTACCTTCAGCAAAGTTTGAGACCACTCCTGCCTTTAAGATCATTGGCTCATTCAAGTGAAAACCTTCAACCATTACTGACAATAACCAACACTAATAGTGAGCGGCTGTATCAATCAGTTACACAAGATGGATTTTCTCAAAATACTTCAATACATGACCACACACTGCATCCTCAACACATAATCTTTGACCATGTTTTTTTTTTTTTTTAAAAAAAGCACAATCTCGTACTAGGAAATTAACGGTAATCTTTTGTCTAGTTTGTATTTTTTCATTTTGCTTAAATTTGAAAAAACAAATGCTACTGGATATAACCTAGCTATATTATGAACTACAGTACTTTGTTTACATCTGTGTCTTCTTAAATATTTTACATAGTTTATTATTCAGATGTTAGCAAATTATTCTGACTTAACATTCAAATACACAGCAACATTCTTCTCGAAGAGCAAGCAAATGAAAACAAACAAAATCAATACCCTAAGTGCTCCCTAAGAATCAGAAAATGACATACCTGAACTAAATGATTTACTTAAAACATCATTACAGTACATGACCTGAAAATAACAACAAGACTAGTTAAGTTAAACATTACATTCTCAACATATTTAGCTATTTTCATTTTTCTATTTCTTACCCACCATTAACACCAGTATAAAATCACTGCATGTTGATTGACCGAGCTTTCATTCTGATCAGATTTCATTTTGGCATGAGTGACAAATCTCTGCCCATTTCACTTTGTGTCAGTGCTCATTTGTTGATCAACGACAGAAGACCTTAGCAGTGCAATAATTTGATTATTATGAAGTAATAATTAGTTTCTTTAGTGCGGCGGAGAAACTATCAGAAATATTCAAAACGAACATTGCTGCACATGAATTTTAAGTCAAAAAGCCACATCAATGTTCTCCATAAATAACATAATTGACAAATATTAAATAATTATCATAATGTGTTTTTTGCCTTGCACTGAAAGTTTGCATGAAAGTTTCTAAAATGGCAATTTATGTGTGGGACAGTAGAGATTAACATTAAAAAAACAGGATCAAGTGGTGCTTCAGATTTTGGTAATCGGGATACAGATGGAGGTGTGCTTCACGCTTTTCAGACACTCAGGAAATTCTGTAGCCATGTGGCAAAAAGTTTTGTGGTCTGACGAAACTAAAATGAAACTTTTTTTGGCCTAAATGCAAAGCATTATGTTTGGTGCAAACCCAACACAGTGCATTACCCAAAGAACACCATCCCTACTGTGAAGCATGGTGGTGGCAGCATCATGTTATGGGGATGTTTTGATCGATGAGGAAACACGGGTGATTGACAGCTTATTTTACCAATATGACAAGCTTTTTTTTATTATGCATTACCCTAAGACCTCCAACTACCAATCACAAAGCTAGTTTGTAGTGATGAGGGCTTTTCAGCGAGTACAGACCAATTAAATTCAACCTGATCGTGCAAATTACTTTTAACACTTTAGAAAACTAATACAGTACTAATAGTTGAAGTACTGTCCAAATATACCGTCTAATTCAAGGATGGTATTTAAGCAACAATCCTGATTATAAACTTCGAAAATAAATCACATGACTTGGTTCAGGAGTGCAGTCTGATTTAAATTGATTTTAGACAGACAAGACTTACAGCTTAAAGCTACGGCAGGGCACTGTTACTTGTGTCCTACCAGATTAAAGATTACAGAACATTTACAAATTTTGGTGACTTTGAGCACACAAATACATGAGGTAGCAACGTTTCTGTTTTTGCAGAACAAAAAACAGTTATTGCTTATAAATACATCAATGTTTATTTTTCAGAGGCTATCGAGTAACATTTATTTTTTTAACCAACGCCAAACGTTCTCTAAAAGGTGTGCAATTTATTTGTGCTGGGACAAATATCCCAATACAAAAACAAATATTTTTTTGTGTATATTTAATATTTTCTGTTGTGACTTTGTTATGTGGAATGTAATAAATAGTGAGCTTTTTTCCCCTTCACTTTACAACGCCATTTCCACGTTTGTTTTATTTGAAGTGTTAAAGTTACACTTCAGTTTTCATTTGCTTGTTCAGCTACAAAAAGGCACAAGTAAACCTCATTTTACTTTATGAAAACATGTCAATTGCCACAGTTTACTGTGAAGAAACGGCAATGGCAAGGAATGTACTATTTATTTTGGGAATAAACAAAACAATGTTTAACTTTAACTGCTATTTGCCATCCTTTGTTTTGTAGTTAATTCACTGGGTCACTCCCCCTGCCCCTGCTGCTATGTGGTCGCTGCCAGCGTTCAGAGCAATATAAATGGCTTTTATTACTTTTTGAAAAACAAATGAATATTTAAATTACGAACGAATAACATGAAAATTCCGTGTTATTCCCAGCAGTATTTATTATGGTATTTGAGATCCTGTAAAATAAATGTTGAAAAGCAGAAAGCCTAATTATAAAACACTATCCAAAGTGAACATACATTTGGCCCATAAAGGGAATGGAAAAGCACTGACTACGTAAAACCAAAACATGTTTTCTGTGTATCGGACTTGACAATTTAAAAAGTACAGCTATTCCTAAAACAAAATGTTTTTTTTTTTAAACTGCAGAAGCTTTGCTTGGCTTGGCTTGACGATTCTGTCATAACATAGATATATGGAAAATAAACTCACTCATGTTCATCCACACACTGAAAATATTGACTGTACTTGATCTTACTTAATAAAGCACTTTAGCTGATCTGTGTTACATGTATCTAAGCCCTTAGGGAATACCAGAGTTGCTGAAATCAGCACAACATGGTAATTAAGTTGCTGCTTTTGTAAATGCATTACAGTATTCTTTCACACACTCCAGTAACTCACCCTTTTACTTTTGTTGGTTTACTTCCCGTCAACAACTGGTGTTCATCATCTTTACTGAACAAGGAGGTCATTTCCTTCCAACCCCTAAAACTTGCACCCTGAACCTGCAGAAAAGAACACAGTGTCCATGAATAAAAACAAAACCTCTTTGTAGAGGCCACAAGTTCAAAATGTTGAACTTCAGTCCAACAATGGGGCTGTCAGTTAACTGTCAAAAGATCAATCGATAAATTATCGATTTAAATGCTTACCTTCCAGGAAATAAAAATGACCTCTCTAGCATTATATAAAGTCCCCAAAAACCAGTGCATTGTAAAATACAGATAACAAAAATCAAATTTTATTTTAAAATATCCAACTACAGTACAGCGCAATAGCAGCCTACAGAAACAGGAGTCTGAAAAAAAGTTAACATTTAAGCATCAGTGTTTTTTACAAATATGAACAGTACAGTGAAAAGTCCAATATAAAAAAATACAAATTTTGAAGTTTTCAGCAGTCTGTCTGTTACTTTACTTCACATATTGTTGGTTAGAAACACAAGTCTGTCAACCTAATCTGGATCTAAGGCGGCCCGCTTTTTTATTTACAGTATTTCCAGCTCAAGAAAAAACCTGCTCCGAACGAACAGACGTAGCCGGCACACTCAGGTATTTTTTGGCCAGTTTAGCAAGATGTGTGTGTTTCATCTTAGGATTTTTTCCATCACTCAAGTGGGTTGGCATCTGGAGAAATAGGTGTAAGCGGCCACTTCCAGGTTTGCCCGAGTTTTTTGAAGTTTCACAGATCTTCAACAGTTTACCATTCGTTTGTTGCACATTCCAGATGAGGCAGCTTTTTTCAAATATAACTGCAGCATGTTCCGATGCATGGCAGATCATGTCATATGTGCTATTCCATCGTGTTATGCAATCGTTAACAAGCTTTTTATTTTTCAATCCACATAGTTTTTGCTTACTTTATAGCAGATACTTATAAGTTGTGGATCTGTGAAAATGTTTTGAATTGTTTCAGCCTGGTAAACACAGTCTGTATTGGTCTTACATCAAGTCCACTTCGAACGGCTATGTTTATTGTGTGGTTCAAACACGGGATAGTAATGACTCCAAAATGTTTTTCAATTGCATTTACGTAGTTTGTAGCACTGTTGGTAGTAATTGAAATAATAGTTTTGCTTAAGTCATAATCATATAACTTCTCCGAGATGCATTCTGCAATATTTTCTGTTGTATGATGTCCTCTCAGCTCTTTTGTTTGCAGTACAAAATCTTGCATCACCCATGAAGGTGTGATGCTGTGCGATGTCATCAGCTACAGAGGTCCAACCATTAGTAGTCAAGGCAACGTCATTCCATTTCATTGATTTTTTTTATGTTTGCCCTAGTCGTTTTGCTTTACAATTCTACCTGAAATTGTTGCACGGCTTGGGATTTGGTACCTCGGCTCTATTTTGTGACAAAATGGTTGAAAAACTCTTCAACGATGCTGACTGGTCGCAAGTCTTTGCAAATAAAAATAATCAAATAATTATAAAATTGCTGTTTTTGCTGTGAAGGATGTAAATATTAAGGCCCAAAACCATGAAGGGCAGAAGTAGTAAGCAGAATTTTAAAATCAATCCTGAATTTAACAGGAAGCCAGTGCAGTGGTTTACAAACCAGAGTAATATGTTGTGAACGATGTTCGTGAGAAAGAACTCTGGCTGCCGCATGGTGAACCAGTTAGAGCCGACAATTTAAAAAAAAAAAAAAAAAAAGCATTACAATAATCTAATCAAGACATAACAAAAGCATGAACCAAGACCTTTATCAAACAGAATATCAATTTGACAACGTTACTGAAAAAATTTGGCCTTTTAACAGAGCTAATGTGGCTATCATTAGCACTCAAAATATGAAAAAGTTGCCCCTGTGGTCCCATTCTAACAATGCCATATGTTTTTACCTGCCTTTGAGTGACTCTCAGAACAAAACCATTCCATTTCTAGTGTAATCACATAAACTTCCCACAAAAAAAAAAAAAACAATGAAAGCAAAAAAAACTACTAAAATGAGCATGTATGCTATCCAGGTACTTGTGGCAAAGTGGTTAACTGTGTGCAGGTGCAGGAACGTAGTAGTGATCAACGAACAGACAGACAATGATAATCCATGTGCAATTATGTTTTATTTTTACTATAGTAATAATAATAGTGAGAACAGGCAATACAGCAGTGTGTATTGCTCTGTTTAACCCACGGGTTGGTCCCAAAATAACAACAGTCCCGATCTTTAACACCCACACGTAACACAAACACAAGTCCACAGTGAGTGATTTAGGTGTGATATGGTGCAGTGTAGTCCGGATAAGTGCTGGCCCTTGGCGATAGCTCTTGATTGTGTTCAGCTGTCTAACAACAACAATGTGGCTCCTCAGACATGACAAAAACAAACAAAACAGTCATGATTACAATACACGTTTCTCCTTCCAGTTCAGCTTTAACCATATAAAGAAACAGATCACTTCGCTACGTCCCCTTTTGTACCATCAATCATAACTCCTTGGTTAACCAGTGCAAGAGCTCCTCAAATCTGTGGCTGCTACGTCGTTTTAGTGTGTTTGTAGTGTCTTCTTTTACAATTCACTACAGCTCATCACATAAACTGGGCTTGCAACCAGTAATCCTTGCAAAAACAACTGTCAACTGTCATATAATAATGTACACTACATGAATCAAAGTGTACTTGGAGAGCTTTCAAATCTGGTCAAGACTGTTCCTTCAGCATCGCTCACATATTAAAGAGCATGCCTTAATCTTATTTGTTCTTGGTAAACAAAAGTAAGCATGGAACAAGGATTGTAAAAACTGGTCTGACAGTAAAATAATAACACAAAATAACAAGACCATAAATTAGAGCTGACCACATATTTTCATTTGAGATCAAGAAGATAAATCTCATCTTCCTGTGAAAACTTAAACTGACATCACAGAATATGGCGATTCATCCAACTTTAAATCAGAAATAGGTAACTGGTTCCCAATTCCTATCACAGGGAGTAGTGAATTTTTTGATTGACTTCTCATACTAGCTCTGTCCAGGGGCATGAACAGGTTTATCAATAAATATGAATGAGAGGCCACACATACCAGTATAGATGTGCAACCTATTTATTTAACTAGGCTTGGGTTGGATACAAACACAGGCTAATAATAACTTAGGTGAGAACTCTACAAGTTTCTCAAAGCAAAGCCCCAATAGGTACTGATATTGTTGGAACAAGATGTCTCATGACAGATGATCTGAAAAAGTGTGTTACCTGTATCACTTCTTTTTAAAAAATGGAGACCAAAAACTTACATTGCAGGCAGTAGGTGTCATGCAAGGAATGCTGTGATTTAATGCATTTATACAATGGAAGGTCCACTTGCTGATCAGATGATTTATTTCTGGTTAAGATTGGTTTATGTAACTGTTCCTTGTCTACATCTATAATATATATATATATATATATATATATATATATATATATATATATATATATATATATATATATATATATATATATATATATATATAGCTATACTGTGGACATACTGTTTTGACAAAATGTACGACTTCCACTGAAAATTAAAGTTTAATTTCACATTTAAAGCAGGCTTGACTAGCAAACTGGTCGTTTGCATATATATTGATTTCATTAGCTATGTTGTCCTGTAGTCAACATCAGTGTATCATAATGCAAGAATCAGTAACTCATATAATTACATAAATGTATTTGTATAAATATATATATATATATATATATATATATATATATATATATATATATATATATACACACACACACACATTAAATTATTGTACGCTATATGCCATTCACTTTCTTTGGGGTGCCATAAGAAAACACAGTGCAGTTTGGATAAGCAAAAGCTCCTTTTGATTCACAGAATAGCCTTCTACAAAATGAATGATTCAGTTTAAGTGAGACTCAGAGGTAGCAGGACATAACTAACTTTTTTATTAAATTGAAAATGGAAATTTACACTTGATGCATCCAGTACAGTAATTCGCCGGGGGCTGTATTATTTTCACATTAACAAGAGCTTACTTCATGGCCCTTGTGCTCTTAAAAACAGATATTTCAAGGTTAAACATATTTAGCAGAAAAAAAGTACTTTTGACACATTCAAAATTGAGTTATTATACAACAAATGTTCCTACATATTTAAATGCTTACCTGAAAAATAGTAAATGCTAAAAATTGTAGAATATTTCATCGTTTGTCCCCCTTTTAAAACTAGACATTCTATCCCCCCCATATCAGTGAATTATCAAACTAAATAAAAACCATGAAAAAAAAAATCTTGTTCAATATAATTTTTTACAACAAAATACAAAAAATGTGCTATATCTTTCTGTGCTGTACTACTGTATGGAAACTATATGGCAAAACCTACACCGTATGTTGGATTCAGCTTATCAAAGGTTCACACATCATGGTGCCAAATCCAGGTTTCAGATGCATGTATTAGACAGCATTCGGAATAAGCAGCCACCTAGCAGTTTCACCCGTACAGTCCGGGAATTGGCATCTGTGTCCGGGTGGCAGGAATTAACAAATCCAGAAGCCCTAAAGTCTGGTTTTAAGGGAAACGCATGACAAACACCATCCTTCCTTTAATATTTTCTTTGACATACCGTATAATGGGACAGTGAAATTTATTTTTGCTTTATTGCTGGTTTGGACTGGATCGCCAAAAATACTTCCACCAATCAGAGTGCGGCATACGGTGTGCGATCCCACCCTCTGACAGCACAGGTTAAAGAAGAGAGTGCTGCACAAGGGAAAGAATGTGTTGGATGTCAAAGTGAATATGAAAATGGCAGTGAGTGATGAAGCCTATTTGCTTAAAAAAATTTAAAGCAGACCGGATTTTTCCATCAAAGGATTCCGGAAATCGGAAATTGATGATGCGATCAGAAACTCTGAGGCTGTGTAAACTGTGTCTGCTACTGTGGTACCTGTAAGACTGTTCTTTTTTAGGTTAAGCAGTTTTGTTTTTTATTTAATAGGGGGTTAATAAAGTAGCAGCCAAGATTGTTTAAGCCAGACATTTTAGAAAGTCAGTAACAATGGTGGAAATTTGCTTTGAATTGTTACATATAGACACTACTATTAAGACACCCAGCATGCAGTTAATCGCAAAGTCCCTATCCCTAAACAACATGTTAAAGCAAATTAGTTGGCACTGTATTAAAAAAAAAAAAAAAAAAGAAACAGAAGATGATTTTGCCAGTGCTTGCTTGTCTAGTAACCAGTTTTAAATTTAAAGCGTTTTGATTTCACCCTTTATTGTTTCACATGTGGTAATACTGTCCTACAATTACGAAATGATACTATGATCCATTCCACTGTTATGACAGTGAACCATACCTAAGTTTTAAAACTGAGAATTAGCAAATGCCTATCGTTAAAGTGTACTGCAGTTAGTAATCCTTTCCAATTACTGATATCTTAAAATTGAAGGGCCATATAAAAACGATAAATATTGCAACTTATTTTTAGAAGGCCACCTTCTTGTTCTCCAAGTTGCTGTAGTGACATGGTAGATGCTATAACTAGTTTCTGTAAATGAGACAGTTTTAGCAGACACATTTCATCAAGTAAACATATATTTGAATGCTGTTGAAATTAAAAGTGGAAATACAAAACTGTGTAGTATTCTTTGTGAACGTGCTAATTGGTAAATGCCAATTCAAAAACCGTCAAAATCTACCAACTTACCAAATCTGCTAATTTAATACCAGCCAGAATTTCCTGTTATATGGTACATTGGTTGCTAAAAGGATTTCCATTATCTAAATAGAAATGTACTGTTTAATGCTGATCTCTATTGTGCCCCCAGCATTTAAATAATGCATTACATTACATTGGGCTGCATGAGCGAGCAAAATTGGCTGTAAAAGAATTCTGACCGTCAAACAAGCTTTTCAAGCTCATAAATCCAGGGACTGCATGAAAAAATTATATGTAAAAATAAATAAATAAATAAAAAACAGGTAGGCAGGATCATGGTTTCAGACATTTATTTGCCATGGCGTTACTCATCACCACAGCTACTCGTCTTAGTAAAGATTAGCTTAATGTATTATAAATATAGCTGCAATTTTTCTGGCTTACAAGTTCGATTACTAGAAATATCAAGAGCACTATCCTGTATATACTGCATGATTATTGATTTGTACCGCAACCTGGTGGTATTGTGTTACTCTTTTACAGTATACTGTAGTTTTGATAGATCTAGGCTGACTGAGAAATATATCCGGATTTGATTAGACCTACCGTGTTACAAGCTATCCTCAATCAAGTTTAAATACCTCTAATAGAAATTTAAAGAAAATATTCTTGTATCTTATTTGCTTTTAAGACACACTGTTTAAAAATATAAGCACAATTCAGGGGGAATTAACGGTCCATTGGCTGGTATTTAACTTCAGGAATAACAGTTAAAACTGTCATTCAGTTTTGTTAAATGTGGTACAATTTTTTCCATGTTTTAAAAAATGGTCACATTAGTTATAGCAGACACTTATGTTGTATACCAATAATTAATCTGCAAGGAATTAAATATTCCCTGTATAGACATGCAGTTTCATAGTTATCTAACTTAAACCTTCCGTGCACACTGTGGTTTTGATAATGTTGTGAAAATACTGCCATGAATGATTTTAAAATACCAACTACACACACACACATATATATATATATATATATATATATATATATATATATATATATATATATATATATATATATATATATATATATATATATATATATATATATATATATATATATATATATATATATACACACACACTGTATATTAGTACAAGTTCCTACATAATTGAAGTGAAAAAGTGCCTAAGTTTATGGGATTCATTTGACATCTCCAAGTCCATGAACATGTTTAAATCTGCCTCCCCATAGTGCACACTGACAGTTTCCATGAAGGCAACCCTGTTGTTTTCGGTCAGTCAATTCAACTTTTTAGCCTTGCGAGTCTGGTGGCTCATCAATTAGTTTAACAACAGTTTGTAAAGTGGCACATCTTGACTTAAGAGTTCGGTGACTACAAAGTGTCATCAGTCGAGCAAACAGTGAATAAAACAACGCATCTCAGACAGAAAGAAATGGCACAGAGACATTTAATTGATTTTTTTGCCCCTTAAAGAACTGAACTGGCAAAAGAACTAACTTTTTTTTTTTTACAGTGTTCAAAAGAAAGTAAAGTTCAGCCATGTAATGGTTAATGGTAGTTCTGATGTGGTCATTTAAATCTCCCTACTACTAACCAATAGTATGAAATATGTTAAATTTTTTTAAAATAAAATTTAAAAAAAAAAGAGCTCCCCTCGATTTAAGTGTGATATTAACTATGTGGCTTTTTTAAGAAATGCAACAAAAGCAGGATGTTGCTTCCCACTTTTCTAGAGCTTAGTGTCTTCTGGAACTGAGAGCAGAGCATGCACAGTTTGCAATATTGAACAGCAAGTTGAAATTTAGCTTTGTTGATTATATTGCTATGCTGGTTCATTCTTCAGACACAAAAAAAGATGTTTGTTTCTTATTGTTAAGAAACCGTCATTGTAAATAAGAAAAAAAAAAGATTTCTGTACCATTTTCACTAGGACTTCAAACATTTCCTTTGGGACCCTCAGGTTTTTTTTTTTTTTTTTTTTTTCGTTTTTTTTCCAAACTATTGATAATGGCATTCAATTTATTTGCACCCCCTTGAGACAATAATGCCATCACTGGATATTTATAAACTGTCAAGATCACAGGCTCCATTGTGGAAAAAACACAAGGGCACAAATGGTAAGGAACAAAGCTCATCAAATGCTGCAGTATAAAGATATGTCCATACATAACAAAGTGAAGATAAGTTGCTGTGTGATCTCATAAAGCAAGCATCGGATTCTTGTATGGTACTTCGGTAAATACTGTTCTTTGATACAAATACATGTATTGCAGTAAATAATGCAGTAAATATTTTAAATAACGGTCCATTGTACAACATATAATTTACTGTTAAGCGTTAAGTGAATATTGTACTAAGGCGTTCAATATACATACTATTTTGTAGTACTGTTTTCTGTAACGGCAGTACCAATTGGGTACACACTGCTTTTATGTAATGTGGACAGCTAGGTTGAAACACCGTGACCATAATATGCCAGTACACTGTAGTACTATTTTTTAAGGGGCACACTAGTTAATAATAGTTAATAAAGTACCCAAAAAAAGAGGTCACAGGACATAACAAATTGCACTGTTTAAATAGGAAGTTAAACATTACTGTCGTCCTTCATATTCACTTGAATAATGACTAATTTATTATGGTGCCAGCGACAGCCTCCTATGTGTGTTTTTCCTCATTCTCAAAAGATGCTTGGTTACCCAGATATGCAAACAATGTACTGCACATAACTGAACAGGAAACAGCTTCTGTTCATTTACTTTTTAGTACTCCATTATCCGTTTATGTAAACTTTGAAGAGAACGCTAAATTAAAAGTAGGCTGGCTCTCAACTGCAAATATTACATAATTTTAAATCTTGATTAGGTGGAATTCTTTTAATTTTAATTTTTTTTTTTTTTTTTTTTTTTTAAACAAATACATTTGAGAAATGTTTTCTTGTCTGCTTAAATATAACGGAAGGGAAAGGAACCTCTATGAATCAACACTTACTAATTTACATATGTAAAACTATCCAAAGGAAATAGCCATAACAATACATGATAAAAACAAGAATGCTACAAAAAGTTGGCTAATTGTTCTTCATGTTTTGTTACTAA